>NC_138059.1:50303803-50503803 GCF_964194185.1 Rhinolophus hipposideros
CTTCCTAAACATCTACAGGAGTGGGTTCTGCAACAGGTTGGTAGAAAGAGGTCTTTATTTTGTTTTCCAGTTCGTGTTGGTAGAATGATTTACTTCCTCTCTGACTGCATTCTTTTCTTCTCTCTCACACTGTAATGCTATATTTTCCCTGTACTGTTTCAGCTTCTCACATAATGGGGTATTCCCTTGAAGGCGGGCTTCTACTCTGTGAACATTTCACCAGGATCTCAGGGCACCACCCTTTGGGGGGATGTGGAGAGCTTCTGAAGTTCCAAACCTCTTCCTGTACCAGATTCAGTGCCTGTTTTTTTTTTTTTGGCAACTCTGTTTACTCTTGCATGGATCAGCCTAGATAGGTGGAAACAGGGGCAGGGTGGGTTTTTAAAGGTGGCCTGGACCAATGAGAGTGACCACAAACACAGCTAGTCCTGCACCCAAAGCTTCTTCCCCTTCACCGGAGCTAATTGGGATGTGAGTTCGTGACTGTGGGTCGCAGTCCTCAGAAGTGCAAATATTCTGTTCTTCTAATCTGATACTGCTACTATTCCACTTCTAGCACTTAGAGGGTGAGCGTGGGGTGAGCTCTGGGAGGTTTTGGAGGGGTGTGTAGGCTCAGTGCTTAAGACTTCCGTCCTGTGCTCCACAATGAGGGCTTAAACCACCATTTTCACCTCCTTCCCTTAGTCTTTGCTCTGAGGTTTCTGCTGTGAGCGTTAGGTACACCTGTGTTATATGCTGATCCCTCAGGCGGGACCGTGGGCCATAAGCGGAGCATTAGCAGTTCGAGTTATTCCCTCTCTTGTGCTGTGGTAGTTGCAGAATTCAGCGAGGTTGAAGCTCCCAGCTATGGTCTGCGTCCTTCACCTGTGCCCATGTCTCCGCACTTCCAACTTCCCTCCTCCCCCGATTGCCCAATTTGTCCACCTTTAGGTGACTTCAGTTGTGTGCCTCTTACAGCCTGTCTGCAGTACAGGTAGTCCTTTGTGAAATTATAGTTGCTCAATTTGTTGTAAACTCCAGGGGAAATTTCTAGAGACACCTCATGCCTCCAATTTTATGATGTAATCAGCTATATGTTTCTAAGAAATTGCCCATTTCTTCTACGTTATTCAATTTGATGGCATAAGGTCCTTCATAGTATTCTTGGATGATCCTTTGTATTTCTGTGGCCTCTCTGGTATCTTCTCCCCTTTCATTTCTGATTTTGTTTATTATGTCTCATCTCTTTTTATCTTAGTGAGCCTAGTGAAGTGTTTGCCAATTTTATTCATCTTTTTAAAGAATAAGCTCTTTGTTGCATTATTTTTTTCTATTGTTTTTTTGTTCTCTATTTCATTTAGTTCTCTGATTTTTATTATTTCATTCTGTCTGCTGAGTTTGGGTTTCATTTTTTCTTTTTCTTTTTCTAGTTCTTTAAGGTGTAACATGAGCTTGTTTATCTGGAGTTTCTGTTCTTTTTTGAGATAGCCTGTAATGACATAAATTTCCCTCTTATTACTACATTGCTGCCTGCCAATAATTTTTGGTAGGATATATTTTCATTCTCATTTATTTCTATGTATCTTTTCATTTCTCTTATTTTTTCTTTGACCCAGTCATTCTTTAAAAGTAAGTTTTTTAATCTCTACACATTTTTGGTTATTCCTGCTTTCTTTTTGCAGTTGACATCCAATTTCAAAGCCTTTTGATCAGAGAATATGCTTGGTATGATTTCAATCTTCTTAAATTTGCTGAGGCTAGTTTTATATCCCAATACATGGTCTATCCTTGAGAATGTTCCATGTACATTAGAAAAGAATGTATCGTCTGTTGTTTTAGGAAGAAGTGCTCTATAAATGCCATTTATGTCCATTTCATCTAATATGTCATTCAGAGCTACTATTTCTTTATTTATTTTCTGTTTGGATGGTCTATCCATAGCTGCCAATGATGTATTTAAGTCCTCTATTATAATTGTGTTTTGGTCAATTTCTCCCTTTAGTTCTGTTAGTAGTTGCTTGGTATATTTCAGTGCTCTCTGATTTGGGGCATAATATTGATGATTGTTATGTCTTCGTGTTGCATAGTCCCCTTTATCATTATGAAATGTCCAATTTTCATCCTGAAGTTGTTTCATCTGTTATCAGTATGGGTACACCTGCTTTCTTCTGGATATCATTTGCTTGGAGTGTCAAATTCCACTCTTTCACTTTGAGTCCTTTTTTGTCCTTGTAGCTAAGATGTTTTTCTTGGAGGCAGCATATGGTTGGGTTTAGTTTTTTGATCCAATCTGCTACTCTGTGCCTTTATATTAGTGAGTTTAGTCTATTTACATTTAGGGTGATTATTGGTATATTAGGATTTCCTATCATTCTGTGTTTTTTTTTTTTTTGTAGGACTGTGTCTCCATTGTTTCTTTGCCTACCTTTTTGTTGCTGTCTATTATTTCAGTGTGGTGGTATTCCATAATTTTTCCGTGTTTTTTTTTATGTTGTATATTTCAGTTATGCATTTTTTTCTGAGTGGTTACCATAACATTTATGTAAAAGAAAGTTTCATATGGAATATTCCATTTTCTTCATCATGCTTCCTTGCTGCATTCTTTAGGGGCAGTTCGGACCTTACTCTCTCCCCTTTTTTGTTCTCATAAATTATTGTTATTTATGCTGTAAATTGATCTACTATGCAGTAGCAAGTTGTCGTTTTCATTTTTTCTGTTTGAATTATTTTTTCTTCTTTACCCTGTATGTTATGTTTAAGTGTATAGTGTCTTATTTGGTGTAGGGGTTGCCGTTTCCTGCTTTTGGCTGTCTGTTCATAATACTACTCATGGTTTCGTATTCTTTTGCTTTTTTGTTTCAGTCTGAATAGACTCCTTCAGTATTTCTTGTAGCACAGGTCGTGTATTAGAAAACTCCCTCAGCATCTGTATGTCTCAGAAGGCATTCTTTTTTATGTCTAAATGATACATTTGCTGGATATATTATTATTGGCTCATAATTCTCTCTTTCAATAGTTTGAATATTTGATTCAGCTCCCTCCTGGTTTGTAGAATTTCTGCTGAAAAATCTTATGATAACCTAATGGGTTTTACTTTGTAGGTTACTGTCTTCTTTTCCCCGGCTGCCTTGAGGATCCTTTCTTTGTTGTTAGGCTTTGACAGCTTCAATACAATGTGCTTTGGAGAAGGCCTGTTGGGATTGAGGTAATTAGGTGTTCTATTTGCTTCTTGGATTCCAGGATCCAGTTCTTTCCACAAGTTTGGGAAGTTCTCGTTTAGTATTTGAATATTCTCTCTGTTCCCTTCTCCCTTTCTTCTCCTTCTGGGATGCATATTATTCTTATACTGCTTTTCCTGATGGAATCAAAAAGTTCTTAAGTCTCAAGTCTCTCTCTTCTTCCATCTATGTCATTTCCAGATTTCTATCTTCAATGTCACTGATTATTTCCTCCATATTGTCAGACTGTTACCCTGTTTCCCTGAAAATAAGACCTTGCTGGACAATCAGCTCTGATGCGTCTTTTGGAGCAAAAAGTAATATAAGACCCGGTATTATATTATATTATATTATGTTATATTATATTATATTATATTATATTATACTATATTATGTCATATTATAGAAGACCCAGTCTTATATTATAGTAAAATAAGACCGTGTCTTACATTAATTTTTACTCCAAAAGACGTATTAGAGTGGATTGTCTGGACATGTTTTTTTTCCGAGGAAACACGGTACCTAAGCTGGCTATTTTATTTTCATTTCTTTTATTGAGTTCTTAATTTCCAGAAATTTTATTTGGTTCCTTTTAAAAATTTCAATGTCTTTTTTAAAGTGTTCATTTTATTCTTTGATTGTGCTTCTGAGTTCATTAAACTGCCTGTCTGTGTTTTCATGTATCTCATTGAGTTTTTTCAGAACTGCAATCTTGAATTCTCTCTCATTCAAGCAACATATTTCCAGGTCTTTAAGTTCATTTTCTGGAGGCTTTTAATTTTCTTTCTGAGCTGCCTTGTTACCTGTGTTATTCTTGGTAATAACTAGTTATTATTTCTCTTTCTAAGCATCTACAAGAGTGAGTTCTGCAATAGGTTGTTAGGAAGAGGTCTTTCTTTCTCTTTCCAGTAGGTTAGTGGAATGTTTTATTTTTTCTCTCACTGCAGCCTTTTATTCTCTCTCATGCTGTAGCATTACATTTTCCCTTACAATGTTCCATTTCTCACACAATCCTGGGGGTTTCCTGTGAAGTGGGCTTTTCCTCTGGGAGCAAGTCACCTGGATCTCATGGGGGGATATAGAGAGCTTCTGAAATTCCAAAACTCTTCCTGCACCAGATTCAATGCCTGTGTGTTTTAGCAGCTCTTTTTTACCACTGCAGAGATCTGCCCAGATAGGTGAGGTGGGGCAGAGTGTGTTGTGAGAGGTGGCTCTGAGAAATGGTGGCAACTACAAACACAACATCTTGCCCCTAATGTTCCTTCTCTTTCACTGGAATTAATTGTGCTGTAATCTGTGACTGTAGGGCTGTAGTTTTTAGAGCTATAAATATTCTGTTCCTTTGGTCTGACACTGCTACTGTTC
Source organism: Rhinolophus hipposideros (assembly GCF_964194185.1). NCBI lineage: Eukaryota > Metazoa > Chordata > Mammalia > Chiroptera > Rhinolophidae > Rhinolophus > Rhinolophus hipposideros. The sequence continues at coordinate 50,308,366 of NC_138059.1, forward strand.
CAATTCTAGCACTGGGGATGTGGGGTGGGGCAAACTCTGGGGTGGAGAGGGGTCAGCTAGGCTCTGTGCCTATGTCTTCCATTCTCTGCTTGGCAGCGAGAGCTTAAACCACTGTTCTTACCCTTGTTCCCTCAGTCTTTGCTCAGAGGTCTCTGCCATGAGCAATGGGTTCAGCTCTGTTATATGCTGAACCCTCAGGCAGGACTGTGGACCATAAGGGGAGCACTCGCAGTCCCTCTCCTGTGACTGCAGTAGCTCCAGAATGCAGGGAGGTGTGAACTCCAGTGTGAGTCCTGCAGTCTGTGACCCACCATGGCCTGCATCTCTGCACTTCCCTCTTCCCTCTCTAATCCACCCCCAATTTGCCCACCGTTAGATGATTCCAATTGCCTGCCTCTTAGTCTTGCCTGTATTCCACACTGGGAGTCCTTTGTGGAATTATAGCTGTTCGATTTGTTGTAAATTCCAGGGGCAGATTTCAAGAGACTCACCTCACACCACCATTTCTGTGAGTTGTTTCTGTTCTTTTATTTGGGACATGTTTCTTTATGTTCTCTTTTTGGCTGCCTCCCTGTGTTTGTTTCCTTGTGTTAGATAGGGCTGCTATGTCTCTTGGTCTTAGTAGAGTGGCCTTATGTAGTAGTGTCCTGTGAGGCCTAGTGGTGTAGTCTCTCTGGTCACCTAAGCTGGGTTCTCCGGGTGTTTCCCTTGTGTGATTTTTGTGTTTCCTCCTGTGACAGTTGAGCCTTGTTTTCTGTTGGCATACCAATGGCAGGGTTTTATCCTTGGACTGATTGGTTATGAGGACTGGCTGTGACTACAGTGGAGGAGCTCTTGTGCAGGGGCTGACCCTACAGAGCAGGGTTCTATTTAACAAAGCTCTTGTACCTGCCCAGTCTGCCCTTTGTATGAGTCATCTGTGGAGGCAGCCAAGTGGTGCTCTGGCTGAATGCAACCACCAGTCATGCTTGTCTGGGGCCTCCTGGGAGGGGCCAAGATGCAGGCCAGGTTCAGCTGCAGCCTGTGCCCTTTCTGGGGCCACCTGGCATGAGCCACAAAGCAATATGCAGATGACAGCCACCTGCACTGGATTTGGAAATGCCCGAAAGAGGCCAAGCCATGAACCAAGCCTGGCTGATGCTAGCGCTGGGCTTCATGTTGCTTAGCAAGAGGTATGGGGCACACCAAGACCAGAATCTACTTGTCTGAGATTTCTGAACTTTTGAGAAATTTTAGATAAGTCTGCAGCATGAACCAAGACAAGGTGTTTGTGTGGAAAACTCACTGGAAGCAGCTTATGTGGGCCAGCAAGTTGGGTGAGGCAGAGTCGGGAATCACCATGGCAGGGTGAACAGTGTTAACCAGGTAAATATGGTGGCTGCCTGTGTTTGTATGCTGGGAGGGCCCAACAAAAGAACAATGACTTCTGCCTGCACTTGTATCTGGGAGGAAGCTGCCCCTCTAGCCTTTACCCTTGAAGCCAAACAATTCAGTTCCTTCCTATGTGTCCCTGGTGCCTTTTGAGCTTCTTTCCCAGCACTTGAACTCAGAGTAAGTAAGTCTGTACATGGGCCCTTTAAGAGAATGTCTGGGATTCCAGCAGCCATATATGTCATTCAACCATGACCTCTGCTGGTTTTCAAAGACAGAAGTTATGGGGACTTCTCTCCCCAGCAGTGGAACATTGGGCTGGGGAATCTGTTGTAAGGCTGGGACCCCTTGCTTTTCCGGGGAAACTCTACAGCTGAGATATCCTTCCCAATTTTTAACTACCACACATACGTGTAAGACCAGCCCATTTCACATCTCCACCTCTGTTACCAGTCTCGGTGTGGCTTTTTCTGCATTTCCTTAGTTGTAGGACTTCTGTTCAGCTAGACCTCAGGTGATTCTCAATGATGGTTGTTGTATAGTTTAGTTGTAATTTTGATGTGGTTGTGGGAGGATGTAAGCACAGAATTTACCTACTCTGCCATCTTGACCGGAAATCTAGATTAATGTTGTTTTTATGACTGACAACACAATATCCATTCTGTAGCCCATGGATCAAGGAGTAGTTGAGATTTCCAGGTCTCATTATTTAAGAAATACATTTCATAAAGTTATAGTTGCAATATACAGTTATTCCCCTGGTGAATCTGGGCAAAGTAAATTGGAAACCCTCTGGAAAGGATTCACCATTCTAGATAACATTAAGAACATTCATTATCATGGGGAAAGTTGGTTCCAGGGCCTATTGGGAGGAGCTCCATTGCAGGCCCGAGTCACCCACTGCCTGTGACCAGCCGGGGACTACCTGGTGAGAGCTACAAAATAATTCTTGGTTGTTTGCTGTCTGTGCTAATCCTAGAGGCATAAGTGAGAGGCCACTCTGAGAACCAAGTTTGTCTGCCACCAGTATTGGGCCTGGGGTAGCTCTTCAAATTGCCACAACACCCCACGGCCTGCTGTCACCTGCCAGGTCCCTAAAGGTTCAGCCACTGATAAAGCCCTGTGTGATACTCAAGTTGGATGAGGCAGGGTGTCAGGGAGTCACTACAGTGGGAAGAGTTGTGGTCACCGGGTTAATGTAAATACTGATTTGGTGCCAGTGCTAAGGCTGAGCTACTCACCAAAAGTGTCAGAGCACACTGAGGCCAGTTGCCACCTGCCTGGGAACTGTCTGACTGATAATTTTCCAAAAAAAAAAAAAGTGCAATGTGGGTAGGCAGGGCTGGCTGCTCTTGGAGAAAGAGCCTGCAGCATTGGGGCAAGTTGGGTAGGGTGGGGCCCCAGTGAGTCAGCAGGGTGGAGCTGCAGAGCTCACCAGACCAATCATATTCAGATTTGACCATAAGCATAAGGGGTGGACTCAACACAGGAAAGATGACTCCAGCCTGATGGCTGCACAGGAGAATCGCCCCTCGCAGGGAAAATGCTGACTGTCCTCCAACCTTTGTCCCAAAGCCACACAACTTAGTCTGCCCCCCATATGTCTCTGACCCCCTCAAGTTGCTGTCCCTTTGTTGGAACCCAAGGTGAGTGCCTGGGAGTGAGAGAGTCTGTGTGTGGGCCCTTTAAAAGGACACCTGGTTTTCCCACTGTCTTCCATCCCCACTGTTTTTCACAGCCAGGTGTTGTGGTAGCTCCTTTTCCTGGCACCAGTACTCTGGGCTAGGGAGACCTGTGTGGGGCTGTGTTCCCATGTTCCTCTGGGGGCAATGTCCACGGCAGAGATATCCTCCTGTTTGTCAACTGCCACACAGATGTTTGGAGTTAGCCAGTTCTCTGTCTCTAACCTCCTACCAGTCTTGATGTGGGTTCTTCTTTATATCCTTAGTTATAAAACTTCTGTTCAGCCAGAGTTCACATGGTTCTCCAGGTTGATTGTTCTGTAATTTAATTGTAATTTTAATTTGTTCACGAAAGGAAGAAGGCACAGTGTTTATCTACTCTACCATCTTGGATCTCCCTTGGCAAGGTGTCTTTTGCACACTTTTAAAATTGAGTTGTTCATTTTTCTATTGTTGATTTTTAAGAATTATTTGTGTATTTTGGATATTAGTCCTTTGTTAAGTTTTTATTTTGCAAATATTATCTCCCAGTCTGTGAATTGTCTTCTCATTCTCTTGACAGTGCATTTCACAGTGCAAAAGTTTTCAATTTTAATGAAATCTAACTCATAAATTATTTCTTTTATGGATCATGCTTTTGGAATTATATCTAAATAGTTATCATCAAACCCAATGTCATCTAGATTTTCTCTTATGTTATCTTCAAGGATTTTCATAGTTTTGCATTTTACATTTAGATCTGTGATCTATTTGAGTTATATTTTTATTGAGATATAATTGACAAATAACATTGTGCAAGTTTAAGATGCACAAGTGTTGATTTGATGGCTTTATGTGTTGCAATATGATTACCACTGTAGCTAAAATCTCTATCATGTCACATAATTATTTCTTTTTTGTGGTGGTAACAATTAAGATCTAGTTTCTTAACAACTTTGAAGTTTATAATACAATATTGTTGTCTATAATCACTATGCTGTACATTTGATCTCCAGGACTTTTTTATCTACTGGTAGCCAAGTTTCTATCCTTAATTATCTCTCCAATTACTCCCCTCCCCACCTTCTGCTCCTTGTAACTACCATTCCTATTTTGGGGGCGTGGGGGGAAGGGGAATAGGACTTTACTGGGGAACAGTGTGTACTTCCAGGACTTTTTCCAAGTCAAGTTGTTGTCCTTTCAATCTTAGTTGTGGAGGGTGCAATTCAGCTCCAGGTCCAGTTGCCATTGTTAGTTGCAGGGGGCACAGTCCACCATCCTTCACAGGAGTCAAACTGACAACCTTGTGGTTGAGAAGCCTTACTGCAACCAACTGAGCCATCTGGGAGCTCAGCGGCAGCTCAGTTCAAGGTGCAGTGTTCAATCTTAGTTGCGGGGGGCGGGGGGCAGAGCCCACCATCCCTTGCGGGAGTCAAGGAGTTGAACCGGAAACCTTGTGATTGAAAGCCCACTGGCCCATGTGGGAATCAAACCGGCAGCCTTCGGCATTAGGAGCACGGAGCTCCAACTGCCTGAGCCACCAGGCCAGTTCACTACTTTTCCTTTTTAAACAGACATTCCCACCCGTGGTGTGAGGAAAATGATTTAGGCAGATGTAAAGGAAAACACAAAGACTGTGTTGGAAGATTGCTTTTCTATTGCAAGTTATACTTTGTTAACTACGTTATGCTATATCTTTCAGAAGGCTTTTTCTTTAATAATGTAAAATCAAATTATGGTTAAGAGTAGCTTTTTAAAATTTGGGTTGTGGGGAACAGGAGTAGTAGTGAAGAAAATGAACACATAAGAAAAGTGAGATTTGCCTTTTCATGCCTATGTCACCAACATGGGTCTAAAAACAGAATCAAAACTCAACAATCTTTAGTAAAGGTAAGCAATATTTTTGTATGCCAAGTGGAATTAGTAAATTCAAATGAATCAAGTGAGAAAGTCTAAATGAAAAATTCTTCCCCAGCCAAGCAAATAATTGAAATTTATTTTATTTGAAACTGCTATGCATTCATTTAAAGGGCATGAGAGACAAAAATGTAGAGTATGAATGTTAAGAGAACTAAGAAAAAGATGAGAACTAAGAACTAAGAAAAAATGTAATAGAAATTCTTTTTCATAAAAGTAAAATCACTTTGTAATACTTTAAAATTATTTTCTACTTTGGTTTCATAAAACCTTTATTTTCGAGACTATGAATTTTATGGAAAGGACATTAATATTTATTAGTAATAGCAAAGATAAATGGATTTTTAAAAAAGATTATTATCATTTTAATTTAAATATCATTAAATTGCACATCTCCATCAAAAGCTTCCTGAATTTCATTTTCTAATATTTTATTACTAGTACTTTGTAAATGTTCACTAGATGGCACAAAGAGGCCAGATATAGAAATTATGTGTTTTACAGATGCTGGAAAGACTTAAGTGTTATCATGAAAGTTCCTCTAAAGAACTTCAAGGACTACTCTGAATTAAAAGTATTGGGGTCAGTAGGTGTTACCTTAGACGCACATTTGGACTGAATGTTATTTCTCAGTTGACGTCTATCTCCTTTTTAATAACTAAAATATATTGATCCATATTAGAAAATGTAAGATATTACTATGTAAATCAAATGTCTAATAATCAATTTACAAAAGTATTGTTAAGGGTAAAAAATTATAAGTGTTACAATGATTAATTTTTATTTGAAAAATAATTTTTATATTATACCTTGAAAATAATGGTCCTTTAGACGACATAGGTACTTGTTCACAATTTTTATTGGCATTTCCTACCTTCTTTTAAACCTAAGGAATAAATAAAGAAGATAGGCTCCTATTGCATTGTAACTTTGGGCTTAGTTATGTCAGGCTTAATAAAAAAACAAACGATAATACAATCAAATCCATTACCAAACTAAATTATATTGCATTTATAAAGACACCTTAAAAAACCTCTCATGATCCCCAAACTTGGGTTCAGTGCCTTTCCCATATGCCCTTGTACACTCTAATCTGTACTTACCACATTATAATACTTATGTTTTATAATTAACAGTTGCTTATTCACCTCCCATACTTGACTTTGAGCTTCTTGAAGGTAGGAGCTATGTCTTATCAGCCATTATATTCTTAACATCAGCCTTTGTGGACAAAACTCAGGAGACACTTCTATGAGTTAGGAGAGTGGGTTCTATTACCCCATAGATACTGGCTTGTGTCTCTGCTCCACCACTTACCAGGTAAAATTTTAGGCAAGTTACTTAAGCTCTATAAATTGGTGGTTAAAAATGATAAACGAAGATAACCATAGTAGCTATTCCATAGAGCTTTGTTGAGTATTAAATGAGGTAACAGATTTAAAGCACAGTATCTGGAACATAGATATGAATAAATGTTACTTTTTTTTTTCATTTGTATCCCTCACACTGTATCTTTTATTTTTATGTAACACCTCTCTTTATCCTTGTTACTTTTACTTGCTTTGAAGTCTGCTCTGCCTAAAATTAATGTAGTTATTCTTGCTTTCTTTTGATTAGCGTTAGCATAGCATGTCTTTCCCCATCCAATTTACTTTTAATCTTTATATGTCATTACATTAAAGTGATTTTCTTGTATACAACATATAGTTGAGTCTTGATACACCAAGTAAAAGAAAGAAATTGTCAGAGTAAATGTTACTTTTTAATATTATTATTTAGAAATGTTTGTAGAATAAATGTATCTTAAATTATCTGAAACAACTATTTATTTTAGATTATTGATATTGCTGTGACGTGGAAATTTCTCATACTTTGATGTATAGAATTAGGAGCATGCTAAAATACGGTGGTTGAATATGTAAAAAACCCAGACACACTATTTCTATGAAGTCAGAAAGCTTATCTGAAACTTGGAAATAGGCTAAAGATCACTAGCTAGTCTTTCAGTGCAGTGCTGGGTTTGATTTTGTCTGGACAATTTACCACTGTAGAAGCAAAGGTTAACTTGTTGATTTTTGCCTGTTAGAGATGCAGGTAACTCCTGTCCATTCATCAGTTAACCCAGAGATTGTTGTCTATGGTCTTACTGGACTTAAACCAGTTTTATATCTAATGTAGCAATCATCTTCTAATATTTTCTTGTCAAATAGCCTATATGTACATGAATTCCTAAGTGCTTTTAGACTTGACTTAACATCTTACTGGCTCCTTCATTGATTGCTAAGTTAAATAAATCCTTCACACAAATTTATATCTGCATGAGAATAAAGATTTTACATTTTTGAAAATTATACTCTAACACAGTGCAATGTAACAATATTTTAGCAAGTTGTGAATCTCAACTCTGAGAGTTAAAGAGTAGAGACATTTCCCCAAGAATTTGAGGAGCATAGTATAGTATATAGTATGCTACTATACAACATCTATATATCCATTTGATTTTCTTTGATGACTTATACTTAGCAATTGGAAGTTAAATGTGAAGATATGACATATTCAACATTTGTTGACATTTGATCAACCCTGATGGCATAAGTGATTTTAATTTAATTCTCATAGAAGGAGGTTTTGGAGAGAAAAAAGAAAGACAGTAATAGTAAAAAAATCCACAAGTTTAATTACATTTCCTTTGTCCTATAAGAGAGCAACATCTTTTTTTTGAATTAAATTTATTGGGATGACATTGGTTAATAAAATTATATAGGTTTTAAGTGCACAATTCTATAGTACATTATCTGTGTGTTGCATTATGTCTTCACCACCATAGCCAAATCTACTTCGTGTTCTTAACCACTGCCACTTTTGCTCAATTTAGCTCTCTTTACTGACATTGGAAACAGTAGATTTGGAAACAGAATTGGTAGGTACCTTTGCTTTAGCCCCATATAAAAATCCTCTGTTCAAATACATAAGGTAGTAACCAAATTAAAATCTAGATTTGGCTTAAAGTTGGCAAAGGAAAATTTTCTTTTCAAAGAAGACAATTTTGGAAAGGCTCCATAAAGCAAGCTGGGAAGCAATAGGCTCTTGTCAAAGAATACCACAATAACTAAATGCAGATGAAGAAGAGAACTGAGTTTGAGATTTTCCTGAATTATTTCTGACGGCCAAAGAACTTCTTGGCAAGATGAATATGGGATTTTTGTCTTTTTTTTCCAGAATCTAACCATTTTAGTTTTTATCACACATAGAAAATAATTTTGATCATCTGTATATGTTAGCATTATCCACTTTATTTGTCGGGACATTCTGGCAGGCCAGAAAACAAGTTTTTGCCATAAGACAAAAACTATCCTGTTGGCATTAATAATAACAATTCTTTATAAAATGTATGTGCCATCTCTAGCTCTCAGTTATTTTTTCCTACTCTGACTTAGCAGCAGGTTTGGCATTTGCCCCAGTAACAGCCACATATTTGATTCCAAAAATACAAACAATAATTTGCACCAATCTCTTCAAATAAAAGCAAATGTGTCAGAAACCCCTACGATATGGAATGGTTTATACTATAATTATTTGAAAAATATACATGTTTTGATTATATATGTATATATATATACACACATACTACTTTATACTGTAAGTATTTGAAAAAAATTGAGACTGGCTAAAACAGTGTATGCTTGATAACTTAATTTTATAATAATTCATTTTCTATATTTCTAAAGGTACTTTAAATTTCTTAATGTTTTTAGTCAATGTTACAAGTTTGAATATCTATCATTACTTTTTGTGTTTATATTGACCTGACAGTTAATAAAACGTACTTGCTAAAATATCTGATAAGCACATTTTTAATATACGTGAATGTAAAAAAGAATGTTTTAAGTAGCTTAAAAGACTCTAATTCTTTCTCACTTACTTTTGTTATTGTTTCTCAAGGGTGAAAGGACATTGCTTTTATAGTGATATAATCCAGCATAGGAACATTTTTGATCAAAAGAAAATTACTTTAAAGGCATGAAACCAGGCCACGCTCACCCCTGATGACACAAAGTTCTGAGAGGCAAATAATGAGCAGAAAATTCAGGTCATTTCCCAGAGCAAGAGGACATTTCAGTTAAAAAATCATGCATGATCAGCATGCTGATTTACCCAGCACAAAATAGCTTTTATCTAGAAAGAAACTAAATCAGAAATCCTTTCTTTTTTTTGTTTTATATAAAAGTGGGTTAATAAATAGTGCTCACAAAGAAAATGATTATAGCTAACCACATCAAAATATCTAAAAAAGTCTGTATTCAGTCATTCAGATTCATAATATAAAATGTCTAGATATAGCCAATATGCAGACATTTGGCAATGTGTAGACAAAATATCCAAATGGCCACTTTTTTTTTAACTTCTATTTGAATATTTTAATATGGGAGAAGAGCTCAAAGGAGTGAAAATGGCCGAATGTATTCATCTCTTAATTAACCTATTCATTCATTCATTCATTCAACAAATACATATATAAGATCTTTCTATGTGCTCAGTATGAACTGCATATTAAAGATACAGCAGTGAGCAAGGCTTGCAGAGTGTCTGAACTCATAAGCCATGTATGGAGTTCATATTCATTAATTGAACATTTCTTCTCTACCTCTCTATACTATGCCAACCACTGGGAAATATAGGAAAAGGTTTTTATGGTGGAGATGGACACGTCCAATGCCAGCCAAATGTCCTGTCACTGAAGTAAGCATGAGGTGCTATGAGAATGCATTAGGAAATAAATCTGTAACAATGTCTTATCTTAAATAGCTGCTAAAACAATGATTCTCTCAATAAGAAAGAAACCATTTTATAATATTAAGTGAGGTAGTTTTTTACTGATCTGTTGTTTTACGGTACTTTTGCTATTGTTTCCCAATTGTGAACCATTTGTCTTAGAGAGCTTATCACTGAGGTTCTGTAGGGCTTTATATTAATTACTTAAAGAAAAAGAAAAGAGAAATAAAATTCAGAAGTAAATGATTAGGTGTCATGACATTTGATGTGGTTTTTGACTTATAAACAAGAATTTGAGGTTAGAACCCAGGTTTCCTGCTTTGGAGCCTGTCACTTCCCTGGACACATGTGGCTGGCGACTCAGGTTTCACATGGTGTACCAGCCACATTTGGGGGTCACCTTTCATTTTTTCCCCCTTTCTCTTCTCAGTAGCAGTCATTGTAAATTTCAGCTTAAAAACATGAATAATTTGAAATATAATCTGCACAACTGTATGTCAATTATATAAAAGCAGTATAACCTAACAGATCCAGGGCCTTTTCTTTCCTGAGTATACAGAAATCTGCTTTTATCTTTAGTTTTAATAGAATGTTATCTCTAAGATTGCCTGAATCTTAAGGAAATAAACTCCTTCAGTGAAATATTAAACATGGGAGCAGACCCATGTTCAGACTGTACTTCAGGGCAGGCAATTATCTGGTATTACACGCTGTCCCTCAAATTCTTTTGACTCATTTTCTCTATCTCCAACACTGTTTCCCTCTTTTTCTCACACTTCTCTGTTAACTCATTTGATGGTGTTTCATACTTCTCATTTATTGTAAATATTTCTCTATGCTATCTCCAGATCATCACAAATTAGCGTTTCCAAAACCCCGTTACTATTCCAGGTGGCTATAAAATGGTTCTTGCTTAAAGACTAAAAGAGGTTGTGTAATCACATATAATTGAATACAGAACTACCCTCAATATTTATCTTTCATTTTGGGGGGTAAAAATGAAAAAAAAAACACCATCTTGACAATTAAAGAGACTCATATAAACAGCAAGTTGACTGAATTTTCTGCTTCTTAACTGGATATTCTGGACTTGGAAATACATACATAAGAAATTAATCTTCTTTGGAGAAATGTCTATTCAGGTCCTGGGTCGGAGGGGTGTGGCAGATGAGGGAAAAGGAAGTCAAATATATGGTGATGGAAAGAGAACTGACTCTGGGTGGTGAGTACACAATGTGATAAATAGATGATATATTACAGAATTGTACACCTGAAATCTATGTAACTTTACTAACGATTGTCACCTCAATAAACTTTAATTAAAAAAAGAAATTAATCATCATAAAATGTTATATTTGTTTTAAAAGTATTCAATAAGTGTTCTCTATTTTTACAGAATATAATCTAAAACCTTTATCTTGTCAACAATTCAAGGTTCACCATAATTTAGCCTCAGTGAAATTTTAAATTATTTTTTTAATTGAGGTGAAATTCTCATAACATAAATTTAAGCATTTTAAATGAGCAATTTAGTGACATTTAGTACATTCACAAAGTTGTGCATCCAGTACCTCTATCTAGTTTCATACATTTTCATCACCCCAAAACAAACCCTGTACCCATTAAGCAGTCATTCCCCATTCCCCTCTTCTCGCAGATTGGCAAACACCAATCTGCATTCTGTCTCTAAGGATTTACCTATTCTGGATACTTCATATAAACGAAATCATACAATATGTGACCTTTTGAGTCTGGCTTCTTATACTTACCAAAATGTTTTCAAAGTTAATTATTGTGTAACATGTATCAGTATTTCAGTTTTTCCTATGGCTTAAAAATATTCCATTTTACCATATATTTGCTCATTCATCAGTTGATAGCCATTTGATTTCTTTTCAACATTTTCTATCATTCACTATTATGTACAACGCTAATATGAACATTTACATGCAAGTTATTATATTTCATTTCTCTCAGGTGAAAATGAATGGAATTTTAGGGTCATATGGTGACTTTATGTTTAACCTTTTCAGGAACCATCAGACTCTTTTCCAAAGTGGCTGTACCATTTTACATTCTACCAGCAGCGTATGAGAGTTCTAATTTCTCCACATCCTCACCAATACTTTATAATAAGTATCTCTTTTAAAAACATTATAGCTATTCTAGTGGATATGAAGTGGTATCATATTATGGTTTGATTTGCATTTCCCTAGTGACTAATGATGTTGAGCATCTTTTCATGTGCTTCTTGGCCATTTGTATATCTTCTTTGGAGAAATGTCTGTTCAAGTCCTTTGCCTTTATTTATTTATTTACACCTAATGTCACCACAAGTCTCAAAAGTGATGTAAATAAAGTTCTAAAATAAAAATGCTGTTACATCAAATAGTTCATTAAATTTGCATTTATTTGTGGACTGAAGCTGAATGGATTAATAGCAAAATTTTCATTGAAAAACAATGATTACAAAAATAATGCCCCATAGATCTAAATGTGAGCCCACTTTTTAATTGGATTGTTTGTCTTTTTGTGTTGAGTAGTAAGAGTTCTTTATATATTCTGGATCCTAGATCCTTATCATGTATGTGATTTGCAAATACTTTTCCCCATTATGTAAGCTATCTTTTCACTTTCTTGATAATGTCCTTAGTCCACAAAAGTTTTGAATTTTGATGAAGTTCGATTTACCTATTTTTTTGTTGCTCATGCTTTCAGTGTTAAATTTTTAATTTGAAATCAAAGAAAATATGAAAAGGTAAAAAAGCAGCTTTTTCACTTAGTCCTATTTGACAGCCTTCAAAAAAGTGAAATCGTAAATTCTGATAGACTTTGCTTTCTCTTCATTATTTTAGTGGTATGAAGAACAAAGAGGCTTTTTTATATTTATAAATGATAATTTTTTTCTGAGAATTTGCCACTCATCTGAAGTAGCATTTTTTTTTAATTAATTTTATTGGGGTGACAATTGTTAGTAAATTTACATAGATTTCAGGTGTACAATTCTGTATTACATCGTCTATAAATCCCATTGTGTGTTCACCACCCAGAGTCAGTTCTCCTTCCATCACCATATATTTGATCCCCTTTACCCTCATCACCCACCGCCCACCCCCTTACCCTCTGGTAACCACTAAATTATTGTCTGTGTCTATGAGTTTTTGTTTCTCATTTGTTTGTCTTGTTCTTTTTGGTTTATATACCACATATCAGTGAAATCATACGGTTCTCTGCTTTTTCTGTCTGACTTGTTTCACTTAGCATTATTCTCTCAAGATCCATCCATGTTGTCACAAATGTTCCTATATCATCTTTCCTTAACGCCGAATAGTATTCCATTGTGTATATGTACCACAACTTCTTTATCCATTCATCTATCGAAGGACATTTTGGTTGTTTCCATGTCTTAGCCACCGTAAACAAAGCTGCAATGAACATTGGCGTACACGTGTCTCTATAGAGAAATGCTTTTATATTTTTGGGGTAGATACCCAGGAGAGCGATTGCTGGGTCATATGGTAATTCTATTCGTAATTTCTTGAGGAACCTCCACACTGCCTTCCATAGCGGCTGCACCAGTCTGCATTCCCACCAACAGTGTATGAGAGTTCCTTTTTCTCCACAGCCTCTCCAACACTTGTTACTATTTGTTTTGTTGATGAAAGCCATTCTGACTGGGGTGAGGTGATATCTCATTGTGGTTTTCATTTGCATTTCTCTGATGATTAGCGATGTTGAGCATTTTTTCATATGTCTATTTGCCATTTGTATATCCTCTTTGGAGAAATGTCTCTTCAGGTCCTCTGTCCATTTTTCAATTGGGTTGTTTGTTTTTTTGTTGTTGAGTTTCATGAGTTCCTTGTATATTTTGGATATTAGCCCCTTATCAGAGGAACTGTTTGCGAAAATCTTCTTCCATTCAGTTGGTTGCCTCATTATTTTGTCAATAGTTTCTTTTGCTGTGCAGAAGCTTTTCAGTTTCATATAATCCCATTTGTTTATTTTAGTTTTTACTTCCATTGCCTTTGGAGTCAAATTCATCAAATGCTCTTTGAACCCAAGGTCCATAAGTTTAGTACCTATGTTTTCTTCAATGCAGTTTATTGTGTCAGGTCTTATGCTTAAGTCTTTGATCCATTTTGAATTAATTTTGGTACATGGTGACAGATAGCAGTCCAGTTTCATTCTTTTGCACGTAGCTATCCAATTCTCCCAGCACCATTTATTGAAGAGGCTGTCTTTCGTCCATTGTATGTTTTTAGCTTCTTTGTCAAAAATTATCTGTCCATATTTATGTGGTTTTATTTCTGGGTTCTCAATTCTATTCCATTGGTCTATGTGTCTGTTTTTCCGCCAATACCAAGCTGTTTTGATTATTGTAGCCCTGTAGTACAAGGAAAAATCAGGGAGTGTGATACCTCCAGTATTGTTCTTTTTTTTTAATATTGCTTTGGCTATTAGGGGTCTTTTGTGGTTCCAAACAAATCTGATGATTTTTTGTTCTATTTCTTTAAAAAATGCCATTGGGATTTTAATGGGGATTGCATTAAATCTGTATATGGCTTTGGGTAATATGGCCATTTTAACTATGTTGATTCTTCCAATCCATGAGCACGGAATGTCTTTCCATTTCTTTGTGTCTTCTTCAATTTCTTTCAAAAATGTCTTATAGTTTTCAGCATATAAATCCTTCACATCCTTGGTTAAGTTTATTCCTAGGTATTTTATTCTTTTTGCTGCAATTGCAAAAGGAATTGTTTTTTTCTATCTCTTTTTCTGAGATTTCATTGTTGGTATATAGGAAAGCAATGGACTTTTGTACGTTGATTTTGTAGCCAGCAACTTTACTATATTCATTGATTGTTTCTAATAGCTTTTTGGTGGAGTCTTTAGGGTTTTCTATGTATAGCATCATGTCATCTGCAAAGAGTGACAATTTAACTTCTTCATTCCCAATTTGGATGCCTTTTATTTCTTTCTCTTGCCTGATAGCTCTGGCGAGGACTTCCAACACTATGTTGAAAAGCAGAGGTGATAGGGGACAACCTTGTCGTGTTCCTGAACGTAGAGCAAAGGGCTTCAGCTTTTCACCATTAATTATGAGGTTAGCTGAGGGCTTGTCGTATATGGCCTTTATTATGTTGAGGTATTTTCCTTCTATACCAATTTTAGTAAGTGTTTTAATCATAAATGGATGTTGTATCTTATCAAATGCTTTTTCTGCATCAATTGATAGAATCATATGATTTTTGTCCTTTATTTTGTTTATGTGATGTATCACATTGATGGATTTGCGAATGTTGAACCATCCTTGTGCCCCGGGGATGAACCCCACTTGGTCGTGATGAATAATCTTTTTAATGCATTGTTGTATTCGATTTGCTAGAATTTTGGTTAGGATTTTAGCATCTGTATTCATCAGAGATATAGGTCTGTAGTTTTCTTTTTTTGTGTTGTCCTTACCAGGTTTTGGTATCAGGGTAATGTTGGCCTCATAAAATGAGTTAGGGAGTACTGACTCTTCTTTAATTTTTTGGAAGAGTTTGAGCAGGATTGGTATTAGATCCTCTTTGAAGGTTTGGTAGAATTCACTGGTGAAGCCATCTGGTCCAGGACTTTTGATTTTGGGAAGGTTTTTGATGACTGATTCAATTTCCTTACTGGTGATCGGCCTGTTAAGATTTTCCAGTTCTTCATGATTCAGCCTTGGAAGGCTATATGTTTCTAAGAACTTGTCCATTTCTTCTAAGTTATTAAATTTGGTGGCATATAGTCCTTCATAGTATTCTTGGATAATCCTTTGTATTTCTGTGGTGTCCGTGATAACTTCCCCTTTTTCATTTCTGATTTTGTTAATTAGTGTCTTCTCTCTTTTTATCTTAGTGAGTCTAGCCAAGGGTTTGTCGATTTTGTTAATCTTTTCAAAGAACCAGCTTTTTGTCACATTAATTTTTTCTATTGTCTTTTTGTTCTCTATTTCATTTAGTTCTGCTCTGATTTTTGTTATTTCCTTTCTTCTGCTGACCTTGGGTTTCGCTTGTTCTTGTTTTTCTAGTTTTTTAAGGTGTAACATGAGGTTATTTATTTGGGATTTTTCTTGTTTCTTAAGATAGGCCTGTAATGATATAAATTTCCCTCTTAAAACTGCTTTCGCGGCATCCCAAAAATTTTGGTAGGATGTATTTTCATTGTCATTTGTTTCTATGTATCTTTTGAGCTCTCCTCTAATTTCTTCTTTGACCCAGTCGTTCTTTAAAAGTATGTTGTTAAATCTCCATGTATTTGTGTTTTTTCCTGCTTTCTTTTTGCAGTTGATATCCAATTTCAAAGCTTTGTGATCAGAGAATATGCTTGGTATGATTTCAATCTTCTTAAATTTGCTGAGGCTGATTTTGTGTCCCAATATATGGTCTATCCTTGAGAATGTTCCATGTACACTAGAAAAGAATGTATAGTCTGATGTTTTAGGATGAAGTGCTCTATATATGTCAATTATGTCCAATTCCTCTAATGTGTCATTTAGGGCTGCGATTTCGTTATTTATCTTCTGTTTGGATGATCTATCCATAGCTGTCAATGATGTATTTAAGTCCCCTAGTATAATTGTGTTTTGGTCAATTTCTCCCTTTAGTTCTGTTAGTAGTTGCTTGGTATATTTCGGTGCTCCCTGATTGGGGGCATAAATATTGATGACTGTTATGTCTTCTTGTTGTATAGTCCCCTTTACCATTATGAAATGTCCATCTTTGTCTCTTGTTATCTTTTTCACCCTGAAGTCTGTTTCATCGGAAATCATTATGGCTACACCTGATTTTTTCTGGGTACCATTTGCTTGAAGTGTCAATTTCCACCCTTTCACTTTGAGTCTATGCTTGTCCTTGTAGCTGAGATGTGTCTTTTGTAGGCAGCATATGTTTGGGTTTAGTTTTTTGATCCAATCTGCTACTCTGTGTCTCTTTATTGGTGAGTTCAGTCCATTTACATTCAGGGTGATTATTGATATGTGAGGATTTCCTGTCATTCTGTCTTTAGTTTTCTGGTAAGGCTGTGTCTCCATTGTTTCTTTGCCTTTTTGTTGTTGTCTGTTATTTCTGTGTGGTAGTATTCTATGATGTTTCCCTCTGTTTCTTCTTTTATTACAGTATATATTTCAGATTTGGATGTTTTTTGAGTGGTTACCCTTGAGTTTATGTAAAAGAAAGTTTGATATTTAGAGTATTCCAGCTTCTTCAGTACGCTTACTTTCTCTATTCCCATATTCCAGTTCAGGCCTTTACGCTCCCCCTTTTTATGTTTCGGTTGCCACAAGTTGTCCCTGTTGATGGTGGTCTAATAGCCTCCTTTAGTATTTCTTGTAGTGCAGGTCGTGTGTTAGAAAATTCCCTCAGCTTCTGGATGTCTGGAAAGGTCTTTATTCCTCCTTCATATCTAAAGGAGATCTTTGCTGGATATATTATTCTTGGCTCATGATTTCTCTCTATCAATAGTTTGAATATTTGTTTCCATTCCCTCCTAGCTTGTAGAGTTTCTGCTGAAAAATCTGATGATAATCTCATGGGCTTTCCTTTGTAAGTTACCGTCTTCTTTTCCCTGGCTGCCTTGAGGATTCTTTCTTTATCATTGATTTTTGACAGCTTCAATACAATGTGCCTTGGTGAAGGCCTGTTGGGATTGAGGGAATTAGGTGTTCTATTTGCTTCTTGGATTCGAGGATCCAGTTCTGTCCACAAGTTTGGGAAGTTCTCATCGACAATTTGTTTGAATATATTCTCTGTTCCCTTCCCTCTTTCTTCTCCTTCTGGTATACTCATTATTCTTATATTGCTCTTTCTGATGGAGTCAGAAAGTTCTTGTAGAGTTCTTTCATTTCTTTTAAGTCTCAAGTCTCTTTCTTCTTCCCTCTGTGTAAATTCCAGGTTCCTATCTTCGATGTCACTGATTCTTTCCTCCATGTGGTCAACTCTACTACCTAAGCTGGATATTTTATTGTTAATTTCTTCAATTGAGTTCTTAATCTCCAGAAATTCTATTTGGTTCTTTTTCAAGATTTCAATCTCTTTTGTAAAATGCTCATGGTGTTATTTGATTGTGTTTCTGAGTTCATTAAACTGCCTTTCTGTGTTTTCTTGCATCTCGTTCAGTTTTTTCAGAATTGCGATCTTGAATTCTCTGTCATTTAAATCACAAAGGTCCATATCTCTAAGTTCCTTTTCTGGAGACTTTTCACTTTCTTTCTGAGCTATCTTGTTGCCTTGGTTATTCATGGCAATCACTGATTTACTATTTCTCTTCCTAGACATCTACAGGAGTGGCTTCTGCAACAGGTTGATAGGTATGCGAAGAGCTTTTGGAGTTCCAAAGCTCTTTCTGCACCAGATTCAGAGCCCGTTTGTTTCAGCAGTTCTGTTTACTCCTGCAGGGATCCGCCCAGATAGGTGGGGCCAGGGGCGGGGTGAGTTGTGAGAGGTGGCCCAGAGCAATGGCGGCGACCACCACCACAGCCAGTCCTGCTTCCACAGCTCCCTCCCCTTTGCCGGAACTAGTTGAGCTGCGAATCTGTGTCTGCGGTCCACAGTTCTCAGAGCAGCAAATATTCTGTCCTTTGATCCGACACTGCTACTTTATCGCTTCTAGCACCGGGCAGGTGGGGGCGGGGCGAGCTCTGGGAGGGTAGGGAGGGGGCGGCTAGTCTCCGTGCCTAGGGCTTCCGTTCTCCGTTCGGCAGTGAGGGCTTAAACCACCGATTTCAGCCCTCTTCCCTCAGTCTTTGCTCCGAGGTCTGCCATGAGCGAGCGTTGGGTTCAGCGGTTTTGTATGCTGCCCCCTCAGCCCTGTGGGCCGTAAGCGGAGCCCTAGCAGTCCGAGTCCTTCCCTCTCCCGCAGTTGCGGAAGATCCGGGCGCAGCGGGCTCCGAGCACTGAGCTAGGTCTGTGTCCTGCGCCCGCGCGGCTCCGTCTCCGCACTTCTCCTCTCTCTCCTCCCCCGCTCGCGCGATTCACCCACCTGGAGGTGAATTCAGTAGTCGGCCTCTTCGTCTTGCCTGTCTGCTGTGCAAGGAGTCCTTTGTGGAGTTATTGTTGTCCGATTCGTTGTAAATTCCAGGGGAGCGTTACAGAGCCTCACCTCACGCCGCCATTTTTTTTCGTCTCCTGAAGTAGCATTTTTATTTCAAGAGTGTCGGAGCCTGCCGACGAGACGAACAGTCCCTGGAAGGGGGAGCGGGAATGAAAAAAGAGGCACACACACATATGATGATGCTGCAGGTCTCCAGTGATGCTGGAGCAATGATTTAATCACCTTCACCAATATATATACCCTATGGGTACGTGCAGTTTAACAATAACATGGGTGCATTACCTCAAGCAAAATAAATTTTTAACTTTTACACAGAAACTACAGAATCATCACAAAGTTTCCTAGTCATAATTATTATAGAAAAGAGACTACCAAAATGTCATGATAGCCACCAGTTATCTGTGTCTGGGAAACTGGCCAGTTCCATCTCATTCCTTAGCAACTTGTAAACATTCTCAAGGTTTTTTACCTTAGAAGCTAAAACAAGTTAACTATATACTAGCCAGCTCACAAGGTTTCTGAGAAACAAGAAATCATGGCTCCCCACATATCCCCCTTTTTTATTTTAAAGGTGTAAAAATTTTTATACAGCAAAAAGGCAGGGTGACAGCGCCTGGCTTGGGCGTCTCAGGATAACCTTATTAACTTGTCCGTCATCGGTGCTCGTACTGTGCAATACAAGCCCTGTCTTAGGTGTTGAAAGGCTCTTTAAGACTTATCTGTCTTTGGCTAACCCGTCCCATTAGGCACAGTGGGAAGAGGGAATCAAGGTCTTGTTTTAAGTTTTAGTTGATAAATGTCAGCTCGCAACTCCAGCATTTGATTAATGAAATGCTTAATGAGGATGGGAAGTAGGCACAGAATCACACAGACACAGATGTTTAATGTTAGAAAAATCAAAATAGAATAAGTGAGATTTGGCATAGAAGGCATAGCATTTTTAAGAACATCAATAAATTTTGAAGCAGCCTGGGCAGCATCAAATTTCAATGGCTGAGCTTTTTTTATAATTTTAATTTTATTATGAAGCTGAAGCATATCTAGAGACACATTAGCATCATGCCAAATTTCTTGGAGATGTAAACGAACCCGATTTTAATTATATTGACTTTGATTATACTTTTTAGAAGTGACACATATCCAATGATATTTTGAATGACACTCCAAATGAGATTTAACTTTTAAACTCTGAATCACATCTCCCATATATTGAACTGTATCATAAAGGGCATTTACCTTTTGTTTTATTTTTACATCAACATTTTTTTGAATCCCTAAAGCCAAAGTAACATTTTTTGTAAGAGTATTAACATAATGAGCATTTTGAATAGTTTGAGAAAGAGCTACAGCTGCTGAAGCAGCAGTTGCAATAATAGTAACCAAAGCCGTAATTCCTGCAATCAAAAGTCCAACAAACCGTTTTTGTCTACTTAAGGCATATTTAATTTCTTTAAAAACTTGCAAACTTTTTTTTGTATACCAAGGTCCAGAAATATTAACAGGAAGCATAACAAATGAAGGTTGTTTAAGAACCATAACTTGAGTTTCCTGAGGTACCCAAGAAATACAATTTGCAAGAGAACAATTATTGCAAGATACATGAAACTGATTTTTCATAAAATTTACATTAACATGTCCAATTAATAATGCATAAGGAGAAGGAACACAAGCAGATACATTAACAGTTTTAGTAATATTAGACCAGTCTCTAGTTTTATCTTTTAAAACAGTTGCAGGAGTACAAGGAGTATCTGATTTACAAAACTCAACCATTTGAATAACCTCATCCATTACTCCCATCAGTTTCTATAAAGAATTTTGTTGATATTGTGTATCAGAAATCCAGAGTCCAGCAATCAAGTCCCGAGCCCATCCTGGCTGATTGTTCCTTGACCAGTCAATAATATATCTGTCCGTTCCAGGAATGTCATAACGAAAGGAAGCATTGCCTGGACAGTCTTTTTATGGAACAGTCTCTGTGTTTAATCTCAGTCTCTTATTACAAGATGGACGCGACGGGGGGATAGGCAGATCAACCTTGTGTCCTCCAGATCAATCTCCTAATACATTGAGACGAACAGTCCATCCCACTAAAGAATTATTAAGGTGCATATTAACCGGAGAACTACGTAGGCACCCAGATGTTGATTTATTTTTGGCAATACAAATAGGCAAACCTATTTCTTTACCAATATAAGTGAAATTTTTTTCCAAATGAAATTTCATGTGTCCATCAGAAGGCAGCCCTAAGGGATTAGTATCATTAACATAAACTGGAATTTCAGGACCATCCCACACAGCAGGGTGGAGGAGAGGTGGATCAGGTATATAGGCCCAATACGTCTGGTCATCTGTTGCATTGCTGAGGGTCATCAGCATCATCAGTAGGTAGAGGGTCCACATGTCGCACCAATCTTTCTGGCAGCCACCGAGGGCTGTCTGTATCCTGTGGAAAAACACAAACATATCCTCGGCCCCATATGAGGACCGGGTCTGGGTCTTGCCACGAACCCGTAAGTGGGTCCTTCCATTTAACCAAGGCCTGAGGGCTGGTAGAAGGATGCCAAAAGCGATCTGTTGCACTCTTGAGAAGCATTAACAATTTGGCAGGTTGGGCAAGTTTGAACTATATGTTTGGCCTGTTTGTAAATAATAGGAAAACGAGCTTGAAGGCCAGCAGCATTTGTATGGGTTAAAGAGTGAAACTCAGTTGCCTCAGTAATTAGAACATTAGCAATCAATGAATCAGCAACAGCATTGCCACGCATCAGTTGTCCTGGTAGGGAGGTGTGGGCACGTATATGAGTAATGAAGAATGGATGTTGTCGGTTTTTGACCACCTGTTGAAGCTGATTAAAAAGAAACTGGAGAGACGGGCTTGAGTTATTAGACAGTAACGCCGTCTCAATGTTTTTTACTGTGTGAACTACATAAGCTGAATCAGAAACAATATTTAAAGGTTTAGTATAATCCTATAAGGCAGTTAATACAGCCACTAACTCTGCTCTCTGTGTAGAGGTGCAATTAGTTTGAATGACTTGTTGATTTATTTTACTTATTATCGCTGCCCTGTCATTACTAGACTCATCAGTAAAAACTGTTACAGCTTTTGAAATTGGAGCTGGACTTAATCTCTTAGGGAGAATCTAACTGGTCTTTAGAAGGAATTGAAACAATTTATTTTTTGGATAGTGATTATTAATAATTTTAAAATATCCACAAATAGCAACTTGCCAGATTTTAGAATGGGTATTTAAGTGTATAATTTGTTGTTTTTTAAACGGGACTATTATTTTATCAGCTTAGATTCCGTTTAAATAAAGAACTTAAGTGCGAGCTCATAAAACAAGCTCTGAAATTAATTCCAAATAAGTTGGGAGTGATTTGATAAAATTATTAGGTAGAAACAGCCACTCTACCAAGTCAGTTTGTTGAATTATCACCGCTGTAGGTGAATGGGGGATCCCATATGCGAGATTCTTTAAGAGGCGGTGCAGTGAAATTATTTACAGGGGGATCCCTACCCCCGGGATTCCATGGATCAGTAAAATCAATCAAGGGAGGTTGAATATTATCCTCCCTAGTGTAAGGCACTCGGGGAGGTCCGAGACGACTCTCTCCCTCTTTGTTGACCTTAAGCCTCACAAGCTGTCCCTGAAGAATCTTTATTTGTTGAGAAAGTGTATAAATTGGATCAGTGTGCTGTCTACTTTCTTGAGCTGCAGCCACTACTGGGGGACATTTTCCCCTATCAACCTTAGCTGCAGCCTCTTCCAAACCTTCCTGATCTTGCAGATCTAATTTTTCCCATAGCTCATCCGGCACTTCCTGATAAGCAGGTTCATTATTGTATATCGGAGCTCCCTCCTCCTCCTCTCCTTCCTCCGGAGCAGAGGCAGAAACGGGAAGCTCCACATTCCCTGCCTGCTTTACCTTCTCTAGCCTACAGCCCTCATGTCTAAGATCTAAGCAGTCTCTAATTAAAGTCCATAGCCCAAATGTCTCTACTGGGACCCGTTGAGGTCCATGGGCAGTGTAATAATCCTGCACTCTCTCTCCAACCTTTTCCCAAGTTTCCAGGCTGACGGTACCTTCATCTGGAAACCAAGGGCAAACTTTTTTTACAAATTCTAAAAATTTATCTAACTGTTCTCTGCTCACCCTGCTGCCACGGGCGGCGAGTAATTTCTTAAGTCCTCTAACATAAAGGTCCTTGCTGCTAGCGTGACCCATCTCTTTTCCCTAACCTCGGCCCTTCTTTCACACAATGAAAACACACAGATGCTCGGCTGGCCGTGCCTCTCGCGAGACTAAGACCGTCTTAGCTAAGGCGTTTCGGTATAATGCCCCCGAACTGGCAGACCGAAGTCTGATCGTCGTTATGCCATATGACGGAGCCGGAACCTCAGTATCGAGCCCAAGCAAGCTCCGTAACACGAAGTCGTGGAGCTATCATTCACTCACACACTCATTCGACCGAGGGGGTTGTGCCTCACTCACCGTGCATCCAATGAAATAAGCTCCTCCTTGTGAGCCGGGCCCTGACCACACGGTGTTCCTCGCTGTTACCCCCGTGTCCAGGTCCCTGTTCGGGCGCCACTTGTCGGAGCCTGCCGAGGAGACGAACAGTCCCTGGAAGGGGGAGCGGGAATGAAAAAAGAGGCACACACACATATGATGATGCTGCAGGTCTCCAGTGATGCTGGAGCAATGATTTAATCACCTTCACCAATATATATACCCTATGGGTACGTGCAGTTTAACAATAACATGGGTGCATTACCTCAAGCAAAATAAATTTTTAACTTTTACACAGAAACTACAGAATCATCACAAAGTTTCCTAGTCATAATTATTATAGAAAAGAGACTACCAAAATGTCATGATAGCCACCAGTTATCTGTGTCTGGGAAACTGGCCAGTTCCATCTCATTCCTTAGCAACTTGTAAACATTCTCAAGGTTTTTTACCTTAGAAGCTAAAACAAGTTAACTATATACTAGCCAGCTCACAAGGTTTCTGAGAAACAAGAAATCATGGCTCCCCACATATCCCCCTTTTTTATTTTAAAGGTGTAAAAATTTTTATACAGCAAAAAGGCAGGGTGACAGCGCCTGGCTTGGGCGTCTCAGGATAACCTTATTAACTTGTCCGTCATCGGTGCTCGTACTGTGCAATACAAGCCCTGTCTTAGGTGTTGAAAGGCTCTTTAAGACTTATCTGTCTTTGGCTAACCCGTCCCATTAGGCACAGTGGGAAGAGGGAATCAAGGTCTTGTTTTAAGTTTTAGTTGATAAATGTCAGCTCGCAACTCCAGCATTTGATTAATGAAATGCTTAATGAGGATGGGAAGTAGGCACAGAATCACACAGACACAGATGTTTAATGTTAGAAAAATCAAAATAGAATAAGTGAGATTTGGCATAGAAGGCATAGCATTTTTAAGAACATCAATAAATTTTGAAGCAGCCTGGGCAGCATCAAATTTCAATGGCTGAGCTTTTTTTATAATTTTAATTTTATTATGAAGCTGAAGCATATCTAGAGACACATTAGCATCATGCCAAATTTCTTGGAGATGTAAACGAACCCGATTTTAATTATATTGACTTTGATTATACTTTTTAGAAGTGACACATATCCAATGATATTTTGAATGACACTCCAAATGAGATTTAACTTTTAAACTCTGAATCACATCTCCCATATATTGAACTGTATCATAAAGGGCATTTACCTTTTGTTTTATTTTTACATCAACATTTTTTTGAATCCCTAAAGCCAAAGTAACATTTTTTGTAAGAGTATTAACATAATGAGCATTTTGAATAGTTTGAGAAAGAGCTACAGCTGCTGAAGCAGCAGTTGCAATAATAGTAACCAAAGCCGTAATTCCTGCAATCAAAAGTCCAACAAACCGTTTTTGTCTACTTAAGGCATATTTAATTTCTTTAAAAACTTGCAAACTTTTTTTTGTATACCAAGGTCCAGAAATATTAACAGGAAGCATAACAAATGAAGGTTGTTTAAGAACCATAACTTGAGTTTCCTGAGGTACCCAAGAAATACAATTTGCAAGAGAACAATTATTGCAAGATACATGAAACTGATTTTTCATAAAATTTACATTAACATGTCCAATTAATAATGCATAAGGAGAAGGAACACAAGCAGATACATTAACAGTTTTAGTAATATTAGACCAGTCTCTAGTTTTATCTTTTAAAACAGTTGCAGGAGTACAAGGAGTATCTGATTTACAAAACTCAACCATTTGAATAACCTCATCCATTACTCCCATCAGTTTCTATAAAGAATTTTGTTGATATTGTGTATCAGAAATCCAGAGTCCAGCAATCAAGTCCCGAGCCCATCCTGGCTGATTGTTCCTTGACCAGTCAATAATATATCTGTCCGTTCCAGGAATGTCATAACGAAAGGAAGCATTGCCTGGACAGTCTTTTTATGGAACAGTCTCTGTGTTTAATCTCAGTCTCTTATTACAAGATGGACGCGACGGGGGGATAGGCAGATCAACCTTGTGTCCTCCAGATCAATCTCCTAATACATTGAGACGAACAGTCCATCCCACTAAAGAATTATTAAGGTGCATATTAACCGGAGAACTACGTAGGCACCCAGATGTTGATTTATTTTTGGCAATACAAATAGGCAAACCTATTTCTTTACCAATATAAGTGAAATTTTTTTCCAAATGAAATTTCATGTGTCCATCAGAAGGCAGCCCTAAGGGATTAGTATCATTAACATAAACTGGAATTTCAGGACCATCCCACACAGCAGGGTGGAGGAGAGGTGGATCAGGTATATAGGCCCAATACGTCTGGTCATCTGTTGCATTGCTGAGGGTCATCAGCATCATCAGTAGGTAGAGGGTCCACATGTCGCACCAATCTTTCTGGCAGCCACCGAGGGCTGTCTGTATCCTGTGGAAAAACACAAACATATCCTCGGCCCCATATGAGGACCGGGTCTGGGTCTTGCCACGAACCCGTAAGTGGGTCCTTCCATTTAACCAAGGCCTGAGGGCTGGTAGAAGGATGCCAAAAGCGATCTGTTGCACTCTTGAGAAGCATTAACAATTTGGCAGGTTGGGCAAGTTTGAACTATATGTTTGGCCTGTTTGTAAATAATAGGAAAACGAGCTTGAAGGCCAGCAGCATTTGTATGGGTTAAAGAGTGAAACTCAGTTGCCTCAGTAATTAGAACATTAGCAATCAATGAATCAGCAACAGCATTGCCACGCATCAGTTGTCCTGGTAGGGAGGTGTGGGCACGTATATGAGTAATGAAGAATGGATGTTGTCGGTTTTTGACCACCTGTTGAAGCTGATTAAAAAGAAACTGGAGAGACGGGCTTGAGTTATTAGACAGTAACGCCGTCTCAATGTTTTTTACTGTGTGAACTACATAAGCTGAATCAGAAACAATATTTAAAGGTTTAGTATAATCCTATAAGGCAGTTAATACAGCCACTAACTCTGCTCTCTGTGTAGAGGTGCAATTAGTTTGAATGACTTGTTGATTTATTTTACTTATTATCGCTGCCCTGTCATTACTAGACTCATCAGTAAAAACTGTTACAGCTTTTGAAATTGGAGCTGGACTTAATCTCTTAGGGAGAATCTAACTGGTCTTTAGAAGGAATTGAAACAATTTATTTTTTGGATAGTGATTATTAATAATTTTAAAATATCCACAAATAGCAACTTGCCAGATTTTAGAATGGGTATTTAAGTGTATAATTTGTTGTTTTTTAAACGGGACTATTATTTTATCAGCTTAGATTCCGTTTAAATAAAGAACTTAAGTGCGAGCTCATAAAACAAGCTCTGAAATTAATTCCAAATAAGTTGGGAGTGATTTGATAAAATTATTAGGTAGAAACAGCCACTCTACCAAGTCAGTTTGTTGAATTATCACCGCTGTAGGTGAATGGGGGATCCCATATGCGAGATTCTTTAAGAGGCGGTGCAGTGAAATTATTTACAGGGGGATCCCTACCCCCGGGATTCCATGGATCAGTAAAATCAATCAAGGGAGGTTGAATATTATCCTCCCTAGTGTAAGGCACTCGGGGAGGTCCGAGACGACTCTCTCCCTCTTTGTTGACCTTAAGCCTCACAAGCTGTCCCTGAAGAATCTTTATTTGTTGAGAAAGTGTATAAATTGGATCAGTGTGCTGTCTACTTTCTTGAGCTGCAGCCACTACTGGGGGACATTTTCCCCTATCAACCTTAGCTGCAGCCTCTTCCAAACCTTCCTGATCTTGCAGATCTAATTTTTCCCATAGCTCATCCGGCACTTCCTGATAAGCAGGTTCATTATTGTATATCGGAGCTCCCTCCTCCTCCTCTCCTTCCTCCGGAGCAGAGGCAGAAACGGGAAGCTCCACATTCCCTGCCTGCTTTACCTTCTCTAGCCTACAGCCCTCATGTCTAAGATCTAAGCAGTCTCTAATTAAAGTCCATAGCCCAAATGTCTCTACTGGGACCCGTTGAGGTCCATGGGCAGTGTAATAATCCTGCACTCTCTCTCCAACCTTTTCCCAAGTTTCCAGGCTGACGGTACCTTCATCTGGAAACCAAGGGCAAACTTTTTTTACAAATTCTAAAAATTTATCTAACTGTTCTCTGCTCACCCTGCTGCCACGGGCGGCGAGTAATTTCTTAAGTCCTCTAACATAAAGGTCCTTGCTGCTAGCGTGACCCATCTCTTTTCCCTAACCTCGGCCCTTCTTTCACACAATGAAAACACACAGATGCTCGGCTGGCCGTGCCTCTCGCGAGACTAAGACCGTCTTAGCTAAGGCGTTTCGGTATAATGCCCCCGAACTGGCAGACCGAAGTCTGATCGTCGTTATGCCATATGACGGAGCCGGAACCTCAGTATCGAGCCCAAGCAAGCTCCGTAACACGAAGTCGTGGAGCTATCATTCACTCACACACTCATTCGACCGAGGGGGTTGTGCCTCACTCACCGTGCATCCAATGAAATAAGCTCCTCCTTGTGAGCCGGGCCCTGACCACACGGTGTTCCTCGCTGTTACCCCCGTGTCCAGGTCCCTGTTCGGGCGCCACTTGTCGGAGCCTGCCGAGGAGACGAACAGTCCCTGGAAGGGGGAGCGGGAATGAAAAAAGAGGCACACACACATATGATGATGCTGCAGGTCTCCAGTGATGCTGGAGCAATGATTTAATCACCTTCACCAATATATATACCCTATGGGTACGTGCAGTTTAACAATAACATGGGTGCATTACCTCAAGCAAAATAAATTTTTAACTTTTACACAGAAACTACAGAATCATCACAAAGTTTCCTAGTCATAATTATTATAGAAAAGAGACTACCAAAATGTCATGATAGCCACCAGTTATCTGTGTCTGGGAAACTGGCCAGTTCCATCTCATTCCTTAGCAACTTGTAAACATTCTCAAGGTTTTTTACCTTAGAAGCTAAAACAAGTTAACTATATACTAGCCAGCTCACAAGGTTTCTGAGAAACAAAAAATCATGGCTCCCCACAAAGAGGTAGAAATTTAGCCTAAGGGATAAAGTACAGATTGCTATGTTTATAATCAAAGGGCTGTTTTCTGGAAGTCTCCATTTTATATCTTTTCTTAGAAAATACTGTGGATGTTTTCCCATATTAAATGACAATACTCTAATTCCATCAAATACATACTAGAAGAGAGTCTTGTGAAAGCTACTAACGTTTATTTCATACCTCCAAGTGTCAAGCACATGGGAGATCCTTGACACAGATTATCCATTTAATTCTCTAACACCTCAGAAATGGACTGTATTATCCACATTATCATATTATTATGACTATCTAGTTTAAGGCTTAAGGAGATTATATAAAATTTGCCTTAAGTCATTCAGTCTGTAGTTGGAAAGTGTAACAAGAGCTATACAGTTTCAGTTTGAAAGCCTAAGACTACAGATGCCATATTTCAAAGGGAAGTCATCATTTTGAAAAGTGAAACTGATCATACCTTCCCCTGCCAATAACCTTTCGGCAGATTCCTTTTGTTTTTAGGCTGAAGTATAAGGTTTACAAGACTATTCTAATCCTTTGCCTACCACCCCACCTCATTTTGTTTACCTCCTCTCTTTTTTTCTTCTCCACCCTATGGCATTGTCTGCCTTCTCACATCCCTAACATTTCACCTATTGCTACTACAAAGTATGTTGAATGACCTGATGACCTTTTCTTTACCACATGTATTCTATAACACTGAGGAGAGGGGCAAAACTTAGAAAATAGAACTTTGGTTGGAACCTTAATAACTTAGAATTATCCAACAGCTCATCTTCAGATCTGGAGTTGGTTTGTTGAGACATGGGAATATCTCACTCTTCCAAACTCCACATTGACTTTAGCAAAGTTGAGAAAGGATCCCAAAAGTTCCATGTAACTTCACTTCTCCTTGATCACCACACTGTCAGAGGCAGTAGTTAAGAGCCCTAGAGAGCTGTGTGATCCTGGCAACACCCTTTTCCTCCTCCCTTCTTCCTAAAACAACTCCAGCATTTCAATCTGCCAGGAGAACAACAGATATAATAGTACAAGGCCCTTTGTTTCTATTTATATCAGTCACCAGAAGAATCCCCAGACTCTCAGGCCACCACTCCAAACTTGAACTCTAATCCCTATCTTCTATTTCTCCTCAACTCCTGAAACCCTTCTCCTGAAGCTGAGATTATATCCATTGAGTAACTTCCTTATGAACCTCCTAGGACCTTTTCCTTTTTGCTCTAACCAAAATCTAGACCATGCCTGAAAATACTGCTTCCTTGTAGCTTTCAGTTGTTGTCTATTAATATTTTAAATTCATTAACCCCTGTAACACTAGGCCTGGAAGTAGAGTAGCTATGTTCATTGCTTTTTATTGTCATGCCATCCTTCTTAAAAAGTCTGTTTTTGCATTTTATGCTATTAGTCCATATTATTTTCTAACCCTCCTTAGTGCAGTAATCTCCAGACCCTGTCTTACTCCCCACATTACTCAAAGATGTTAATGCCTGCACTGTCACTTTCTTTAACATTCCTGTCTTATTTCCCAGCTTTATTGAGATATAATTGACATATAACATTATGTAAGCTTAGGGTGTTGATTAGATACATTTATGTACACAATATGACTACCATTATAGTTTAAGCTAACACCTTCAACATGTTACATAATTACCATTTCCTTTTTGTGGTGAGAACATTTAAGATCTGCTCTCTTAGCGATTTTCAAGTATATAATATAGTATTGTTAACTAAATCACAATGCTATGCATTAGACCCCCCAGAACTTATTCATCTTCTAACTGGAAGTATCGTAAGTCTGAGTCTTTTAGTATCCAGATAGATGACCCTGCAGTATATTGGCTTCTTTATTTCCTGTCCTCTCTTATCCAATGATCTTTCCCCCACTGACTCCTGCTATTTATTCCCAGGGTTACATTCTATATCTGCCACTAGAAATAACTGTTTCCTCTCCATAATGTCAAATTTATGAATGCCACACTTTGACCAATACCTCCTATCTATATAAATTACCCCTTCCAATGCCTGAACTCTAAACACTCCTTCATCTTCAATGGGGCTTACAATCCACTTTTCACTTTGTAATAAACCCACATGTCCTAACTTTTCTCTTTATACAGTTTAAATGTCATGTTGTATGATTATAATTGATTATGATTATTACTTTACATACATTCACATCAACTTCAACTCCTTTTTTTTCTTTGTACCAGCTTAGAAAAATTCCATGGCAGAAGACATCCAGCTCAATTTATATCTGCACAGTGCAAGTGTTAATGACAGTATTTCATATTTTCGTATGGCTGAGTAATATTCCATTGTATATATGTACCACATCTTTTTTATCCAATCATTTATTGAAGGACATTTCAGTTGTTTCAATGTCTTGGCCACCATGAATAACAATGCAATGAACACAGGGATACATATATCTATATGGATAAATGTTTTTAGATTTTTTTGGGTAGAAACCCAGAAGATGGATTTCTGGTCATATGATATTTATCAATACAGTTAAGTTTTTGAGGAACCTCCATACTGTTTTCCACAGTGGCTGTACCAATTTGTATTCCTACCAGCAGTTTATGAGGATTCCTTGTCCCCCTCCCCACAACTTCTCCAACACTTGTCATGTTTGTGATAGACATTCTAACAGATGTGAGGTGGTATCTAATTTTGGTTTTGATTTGCATTTCCTCAATAGTTAGTGAATTTGAACATCTTTTCGTATGTCTATTGGCCATTTGTATGGAAAATCTGCATAGGCTGATCAACAATAAGAATATTAAAACAATTATCAAAAGTCTTCCAAAAAGTAAAAGTCCAGGACCAGATGGCTTCACTAGTGAGTGCTACCAAACATTCAAAGACATATTAATACTTGTCCTTCTCAAATTCTTTCAAAAATTGAAAAAGAGGCAATACTTTCTAACTCATTTTATGAGGCAAACATCACCCTGATACTGAAAGTTGGCAAGGATAATACATACACAAACAAAACAACATTGTCTTTATAAAATTATCTATTGAAGGACTCTTCAGTTGTTTCCATGTCTTGGCCATCATTGAATAATGCTGCAATGAATATAGGGGTACATATATATCTGTGATACATATATACAATGGAATATTACCTAGCCATAAGAAAAGATGAAATACTGCCATTTGCTACAACATACCCATGTTATGATCTTGAGATTATCATGCCAAGCAAAATAAGTCAGACAGAAAAATTTGAGAACCGTATGATTTCACTCACATGTGAGATATAAAACTGAAAGCAACAAATGAACAAGACAAACAAAAACTCATAGACACAGACAACTGTTTGGTGGTTACCAGAAGGCAAGGGGAAAGGTGGGTGGTTGAAGAAGGTAAAGGGAGTTTATTGTATGGTGATGGAAGGAAAATTGACTTTGGGTGCTGAACACACAATTCAATATACAGATGGTGTGTCATGGAATTGTACACTTGAAACCAATATAATTTTACTAACCAATGTCACCCAATAAATTTAATTAAAAATAAAATAAGTAAAGAAGAAAACTACAGACCAATATCTCTGTTAATTCTTTTTTAAACGTTTTTTAGAATTCTTCAGTGAAAACATCTGTACCTGGAGATTTCTTATTTGGGAGCTTTATAAGTAAGAATTTAATTTCTTTAGATGGTTTAGATTTTATATTTCATCTTGATTGCATTTTGATAGTTTTTGTTTTCTGAGAAATTGGCTTATTTCTCCTCAGTTGTCAAATTTGTGAGCATAAAGTTGATTGTTTTTTTTTTTTATCCTTTTAATGGCATCAGGAAGTGTATTGTATTCCTTGTTTTATTACTGATATTTGTGATTTTTTTCTGCTTTCTTTTTTTCCTTGTTAGCCTTAGTAGAGGTTTATCAATTTCATGACTTTTATTTGAAGAACCAGTTTCTTTCCTTGATTTTCTCTATTGTTTTCCAATTTTTTTATTTCATTGATTTCTATTATTTTTATTATTGTCTTCTGCTTGCTTTATATTTATTTTGCTCTTCTTTGTCTACTTTCTTAGATTGGAAATTAGAGTACTGATTGTAACCTTTTCTTTTTCTAATGTAAGCATTTAATGGTACAAATCTCACTCTTGTCACTGCTTTAGGTATTCCATGTATTTTGATATGTTGTATTGTGATTTTTATGTAATTCTATATATTTATTATTTTATTCAAGGACTTTTTCTTTGACCTAAGAATTATTTTGCAGTATTCTGTTTGATTTCCAAATAGTAGGGAATTTCTCCAATGCTTTTATTGATTGCTAGTTTAATTCTGTTATGGTAAGAGAATATCATTTGTTTTCTTTTTTTTTTTTCAATAGGCATTTCTCCTGTTTATGTGTAGCACAAGAGCCCAGGGGATGTGTATGTTTGACTTCTAAAATTTCAACCTCTCCTTTGGCCCTGTGAAAGTGAGGCATCAATCTCATCACTTTATAACATCTGAGAGAGATATAAATGCATCCACTGCCTGTGCCCTCCAGCCATCGGAAATGGGGAAGGAGAGTGATGAATCATACCACTTTTTTGCTACAGAGTATGAGTGAAAGCTCACCAGGGAATACTAGAATAGAAAAGTAGGGAGGAGCAGAATGCTAAGTGTCCTGCCTTCTACCCGCTTGTCAGCCTTGATGATGCCAGGTGGACGTAGAGGCTGAGCTCCACTGCTCAAACACAGGGAAGAGAGGGTTGGGGGAATTGAAGTATAGCATACCACGGATATATTGTGGGTTTGATTCCAGACTACCCTATTATGTAAATATCATAATGAAGCAAGTTACATGAATTTTATTATTTCCCAATGCATATAAAAGTTATGTTTATATTATACTGTTTACATAATGCCCTAGCATTATCTCTTAGAAAACAACGTACATACCTTCATTAAAAATACTTTATTGTGGGGCCGGCCCGGTGGCTCAGGCACTTGGAGCTCCATGCTCCTAAAGCCAAACGCTGCCACTTGGATTCCCACATGGGCCAGTGGGCTCTCAACCACAAGGTTGCCGGTTCAATTCCTCAATTCCCACAAGGAATGGTGGGCTGCACCCCCTGCAACTAACAACTGGCAACTGGACCTGGAGTTGAGCTGCACCCTCCACAACTAAGATTGAAAGAACAACAACTTAACTTGGAAAAAGTCCTAGAAGTATACACTGTATACACACCCAATAAAGTCCTGTTCTCCTTTCCCAATAAAATCTTTTGAAAAAAAAATACTTTATTGCTAATAAATTCTTACTATCATCTAAGCCTTCAGTGAGTCAATTTTTTGTGCTGGGGCAGGGTCTTGCTTTGATGTTGATGGCTGCTGACTACTCAGTGTGGTGGTTGCTGGAGGTTGGGATGGTAGTGGCAATTTCTTGATACAAGACAACAGTAAATTTTGCCACATCCATTGACTCTTTCTGTTATGCATGATTTTTCTGTAGTGTGCAATGCTATTGATAGCATTTTACCCACAGTAGAAATTCTTTCAAAATTGGAGTCAATGTTCTCAAATCTTGCCACTGCTTTATCAAATAGCTGTATGTAATATTCTAAATCCTTTGTTGTCATTTCCACAATATTCACAGAATCTTCACCAAGAGTAGATTTTATCTCAAGAAGTCAGATTTTTTTGCTCATCCATAAGAAGCAACTCTTCGTTTATTAAAGTTTTATAATGAGATTGAATCAATTCAGTCACAATTTAATCTCCACTTCTAATTCTAATTCTCTTGCTATTTCCCCTACATCTGCAGTTACTTCCTCCACTGAATTCTTGAACCCCTTAAAGTCATCCATGAGTGTTGGAATCTTTCAAACTCCTGTTAATATTGATATTTTGACCTTTCCTCATGATTCATGAATGTTCTTAATGTCATATAGAATGGTGAATCCTTTCCAGAAGGTTTTTAATTTACTTTGCCCAGATCCGTCAGAGGAATCACACAGTCAATTGCAACTATAATCTCATAAAATGTATTTCTTAAATAATGAGACTTGAAAGTCTCCTTGATACGTGGGCTGCAGAATGGATGTTGTGTTAGCAGGCATGAAAACAACATTAATCTCATTATACATCTCCATCAAAGCTCTTGGATGACCAGGCACATTTTCAACCAGCAGCAATACCCCGTTTCCGCCAAAACAAGACCTAGCCAGACAATTAGCTCTGATGTGTCTTTGGAGCAAAACTTAATATAAGACCTGGTATTATTATATTATATTATATTATATTATATTATATTATATTATATTATATTATATTATATTATATTATATTATATACCCGGTCTTATAGTAAAATAAGATTGGGTCTTATATTAATTTTTGCTCAAAAAGACGTGTTAGAACTGATTGTCCGGCTAGGTCTTATTTTCAGGGAAACATGATATTTTGAAAGAAATATTTTTTTTCTAAGCAGTAGGTTTCAAAATTGAGCTTAAAATAGTCAGTAAACCATTTAAACAGATGTGCTGTCATTCAGGCTTTATTGTTTCATTTAAAGAGCACAAGCAAAGAAGATTTAGTGTACGAGGTTGGACAATTGAGTTTGCGAACTCATCCTAGAGAAAGTGCTACATACCTCATTGCTGAATATCACTAGGGTCACCTTCGAAGTACTCTCCTTGGGAAGCTATGCACTGATGCGTGCACTTAGTCCACCCTTCAAAGCAGTTTTGGAACTCTTTTTCTGGAATGGCTTTCAGAGCTGTCGTCGTATTACCTTGATATCCTGAATATCATCAAAATGTCTTCCTTTCAATATTTCCTTTATCTTAGAGTAAAGAAAGAAGTCATTGGGAACAAGATCAGGTGAGTAAGGAGGGTATTCCAATACAGCTATTTGTTTATTGGCTAAAAACTCACTCACAGACAGTGCTATGTGAACTGGTGCATTGTCATGATACAAGAGCCATCAATTGTTGGTGAAAATTTCAGGTCACCTAACTTTTTCATGCAGCCTTTTCACACTTCCAAATAGTAAACTGCATTAACTATTTGTCCACGTGGTACAAATTCATAATGAATAATCCCTCTGATATTAAAAAAGGTTAGCAACATCACTGCAGCAAGTTCGCAAGCTTAATTGTCAGACCTCATAATTCTTGAGGGCCTAGCATTTTCAGAATGGCAAATGAGCATTAGCTTCACCTTAAAGTCATCAGCTGCATTAGCCCCTAACAAGAGAGTCAGCCTGTCCTTTGAAGCCAGGTACTGACTTCTCTCCAGCTATGAAAGTCCTAGATGGCATCTACTTTTAAAATAAGGCTGCTTCGTCTACACTGAAAGTCTGTTGTTTAGTGTAGCCACCTTTATTAATTATCTTAGCTAGATCTATAACTTGATGAAGCTTCTCCATCAGCACCTGCTGCTTCACCTTGCACTCTTATGTTATGGAGGTGGCTTCTTTCTTTAAACCTCATGAATCAATCTCTGCTACCTTCAAACTTTTCTTCTGCAGCTTTCTCACCTCCCTCACTTTTTTAGAATTGAAGAGAGTTAGGATATTGCTCTGGATTAAGCGTTGGCTTAAGGGAATGGTGTGGCTGGATTGATCTTCTATCCAGACCACTAAAGCTTTCTCCATATCAGCAATATGTGTGTTTTGCTTTCTTATCATTAACATGTTAACTGGAGTTGTACTTTAAATTTCTTTCAAGAACTTTCCTTTGCATTTGTAACTTGGCTGCTTTGTGCAAGAGGCCTAGTTTTTGTCATATTTCAGTTTTTGACATGCCTTTCTCACTAAGCTTAATCATCGCTAACTTTTTACTTATAGTGACAGATGTGCAACACTTTCCCTTGGACACTTAAATGCCATTTTAATGTTATTAATTGGCCTAATTTCAATATTGACATGTCTCAGGGAGGAGGGAAGCCTGAATGAGGAAGATAGGTGGCTGGTGGAGCAGTCAGAATGCACACAATGGGCATGGTTGATGATGCTTCCTAACAATTACAATAGTGACATCAAAGATTATTCATCACAAATCACCATAACAAATATAATAACCATAATAATAAATTTTGAACTATTGCAAGAATTACTAAAATCTGACAGAGATACAAAATTAGCACTGTTGGGAAAATGGTGCCAATAGAGTTACTTATCTGATGTAGGGTTGCCATAAACCTTTAATTTGTTAAAAAAAAAAAAAAAAGCCATATCTGAGAAGTGCAATAAAGTGAAGTGCAATAAAGTAAGGTATGCTTATATTAAATAGCCCCACTTTGTACCTCTTTGTTCAGTTTCATGATGTTGGATGGAGTTCAGGCTCAGCTCTCCACTGTACTCTACTCTTATGAGGGGACAATGGGGAAAGCAGTGTACCGACTATCCCTGCTTTGTACCACCTCATTCAGTCACATTGCAGCCAGATAAGGCTCACCTTCCAGTTGGGCCTTGCTGACACAGGTTGGAAGAGTTGTACCAAAGTGGTGACTAACCCCACCTCACACCAGTTCTTTAGAGTCTCACTGCTGCAGGTTGGGGTTGGAAGCTTTCTTGCTTCTGTATTGTGCTGATACTACCCTATTGGTGGAGTCACAGCACTGCCTACTCCTCATTTAACCTCACTGATAACACCCTGGCAGGGGATTCAAGGTGCTGGCTGTTTCTGCCAGGGAGGGGATGACAGATTAACTATCATCTTGGCCACACAGATGCCGAAAGGATCAGAACACTGCCACATGAATCCAAGAGGTAGCAGGGTAGGGTGAAAGATCAGCTCCTTGCCCAGTCCT
The DNA here is from genome assembly GCF_964194185.1 of Rhinolophus hipposideros. Classification (NCBI taxonomy): domain Eukaryota; kingdom Metazoa; phylum Chordata; class Mammalia; order Chiroptera; family Rhinolophidae; genus Rhinolophus; species Rhinolophus hipposideros. Next base: position 50,345,491 of record NC_138059.1, read on the forward strand.
GTTGAAACCACAGAGGTGAAGGAATAAGGAAAGAGTGCCATTTTTTGTTGGTGTTTGGCTAATGTAGGGTGTGTATTTCTGTTGTGATATCATCCCATTTTTCTGGTCAGGGGAGCAGGCTTTTCTCAGAGTTCTTCTTATCTGTGCTGTTGGCAGTTCTGGATAGGAGCTACCTTTCTGGGTGTGGGGACAGAGTCCCTGAGAGCAGTTTCCAGGCTCTCGGCCTGGCATGGGGAGGTGCTGGCTCAGGTAGTGAATGACCATCTACCGTGATCGGCTGTAACTGATTGGCCAATTGGCTACTGATGTAACTGAGGAGCTGCATTGATTGATTGGTTGGTTGGCAGGCAGAGAAGTGAATGGCAGACTGCGGATAGTGTGGCTACTACTGCTTGTGTCTCGCCAGGCCGCCAGGGAGAATATAGTGGTATGACTCCCCTATCTACGGCTCCGTGGGTGTTCCTTTTTGGCCTAGCCATATCCTTCATTCTTATGTGGGGAGCAGGACCAGAGGCCATGCAGGCCACCGTGCATGACTCTGGGATATATGAGTATATGAGATGATAATAAAACCAAGGGAACTATTGCCATCTTGTTCCTCAAGTCCCAAGGTCTCTTAAGTTACCCTCCTTCTTTCTACCCTCCAGAGTCCTAAACTTGTTGTTTATTATGTATAGTGATTTTTAATTGTAAGAGGGAGGACCTGGTTACAATAGGGTGTTTGCCAGAACAAGGAATCCCCTATTTCTTTTTAACCCACACAAACAAGGCTTTTATCCCTAAATCTCCATCAAAATAACTTTTGCTAAAGTCAATAATAACTTTATGTGACTAAACCCAATGACAGATTCTCCATTTTCATCTTATCTGGCCTGATCATCATTTACTTATTTACTTAGTTACTTACTTGGCCCAGTTGATCTGTTTTTTTGTTTGTTTGTTTAAGTGTTTGTTTTTACGTACTCTTCACTTAGCTCAAGGACACCACTTTTTTCTGGCTGTTCTCTTACTGCACTAACTACTAACTTTTCGAGTCTTTTGCTAATTTCTCCTCGTTTCTACAATTTGAAAACATTGGAGTGCCCCAAAATTCTGTTTTCAGGCTACACTTACTCTTAGGTAACTGCAACCAGTCTCCTGGCTTTAATTGTCATCTGCATTTAAATGCATGCTTACAATTTCCAAATGTATATTTCTAACTCTGACTTCCATTTGAATTCCAGACTTATATATATGACCTCTTACTTGACATTTCAGACATTGGATATCTAGTAGGCACCTCAAATTTAATGTGATTTCCTTTAAGCCTCCTCCTTTTTCAAACTTTCCCATCTTGGTAAATGTTGAGTCCATCTCTCCAGCTGCTCAGCCCAAACTTTTTCGTGTAATTTTTGACTTCTGTTTTTCACTTTTATTCTACATTTAGTTTGTCTGCAAAGCCTATCATCTTTATCACTTCTATCTTCAGAATACACCTAGAAGTATTTATTTTCCTCATCCCCTCCATTGCTCCCATCTTGATCAAAACCATTATCACCTCTCATTAGGTGATTGCAGTGGCCATTTATTTAATGGTCATCTCTCTTCCCCATTTGATTTTCACACTGTCAATTTCTCCATCTAGAAAATTAAGTGTGTAGCAATCAATAAAACATTCTTGTCCTAACTCCTGTGCTTATTTTATATGTTAGAACTGTGGCATTTGAAATTTTTATGTGCAATGTCTATTTTCCTACTTAAATGATTTCCTAGGGTAATCTGACTCTTTCAAAGAACACATTCTTTTTTTCTTTTTAAATAAGTGTCTTCTAAACAGTATTTTTATAGGTCTTGTCTTCTTAACCATTCAGCCACTCTATGTATTTTTTTAAATTTTTTTTTAAGATTTTATTGGAGAAGGGAAACAGGACTTTTTTTAATTGGGGAATAGTGTATACTTCCAGGACTTTTTCCCAAGTCAAGTCGTTGTCCTTTCAATCTTAGTTGTGGAGGGTGCATCTCAGCTGCAGGTCCAGTTGCCATTGCTAGTTGCAGGGGGCGCAGCCCACCATCCCTTGCGGTAGTCAAATCGGCAACCTTGTGTTTGAGAGGACGCACTCCAACCAACTGAGCCATCCAGGAGCTCAGCGGCAGCTCAGCTCAAGGTGCCGTGTTCAATTTTAGTTGCTGGGGGGTGCTGCCCACACCATCCCTTGTGGAACTGGAGGAATTGAACAGGCAACCTTGTGGTTGAGAGCCCACTGGCCCATGTGGGAATCTAACTGGCAGCCTTCGGGGCTAGGAGCATGGAGCTCTAACCGCCTGAGCCACCGGGTCAGCCCCAAAGAACACATTCTTAAAGTTCGCTTTAAATTTAGAAAAATCTTCCAGTCATTTATAGTAACACTTTAAGGGTTAAACAACTTTCCCTTTCAGTGACAAGGCAAATTAAAAACAATTTTAATGCAAGTAACAGAGGTTGACTGAGATGGTGTATTGAATAATCCTTTTCCAGTTTGTGTCAGAATGGAATTTTTAAATTACTTCTTATTCATTTGAGTTTTGAGAAGAAGGGCATAGAAATTCCCTGCAAGGTGAACTGGTCATTTTCCTTATCAAGGCAAAATATATTTCTTCCAAATGAGTCCTTCAAATCTTTGCCCTACTGAAGTATGTATCCTGGATCTCATGGGAGCTGTCAGTCCTTATAATCTAAAGGCAGTTTAGTGGGTGGTGTGTTGACCATTGAAAACACCTATAGCAGCCTTAGTCAACTAGGACCACTTCTGTGCTTGACATCAAAATAGTCTAAGACACAGGACTAGCTGTTTCTTTTCCTCATGGAAGGACATTTTCTTTCTAGTTTATAATTTCCTCTATCCAGGTGTATTGTCAATATATTGATACTTTATCTTAGCATTTTCTATTTTTTAAATTTCTTTATCAGTAACTTTCCTAATGCTTGAGTACTTCCTTTACTCGATGCTTCAAGAAGGAAACCCAATTTCTCCTTCTTTTAAGGCTATTAAAACTATGTAGTCACTTGATGCAGTTCCTCTTTCACTGCTGTAACTTTTTGTTACAAAATACTTTTAAATTCTGTAAAATTTATTATAAAAACACCAATTTATTCAACAAATTAATGAATATCAACATTTTATCATATTCTTTAAGCTTTTAGGGGAAAAGTATTCTCAATAAACTTGAAATTGTCAAGTTTGAAATTGTATGAGGATTTCTCTTTCTCCACAGTCTCTCAAACACTTGTAACTATTTGTCTTGTTGATGATAGCCATTCTGACTGGGGTGAGGTGATATCTCCTTGTGTTTTTTATTTGCATTTCTCTGATGATTAATGATGTTGAGCACACATATTTGGTGGGAATGCAGATTGGTGAAGCCACTATGGAAGGCAGTGTGGAGGTTCCTCAAAAAATTAAGAATAGAATTGCCATATGATCCAGCAATCCCTTTCCTGGGTACCTACCAAAAAAATCTGAAAACATTTATCCGTAAAGATATACATGCTCCAATGTTCATTGCAGCTTTATTTACCGTGGCCAACACATAGAAACAACCAAAGTGTCCTTCAATAGATGATTGGATAAACAAGATGTGGTATGTATACACAATGGAATACGATTCTGCCATAAGATGAAATAATGCCATTTGTGACAACACGGATGGATCTTGAGATTATTATGCTAAGCAAAATAAGTCAGATAGAAAAAGCAGAGAACCATATGATTTCACTGATATGTGGGATATAAAACTGAAAGCAACAAAGGAACAAGACAAACAAAGAAAGAAACAAAAACTTACAGACACAGACAATAGTGTTTACCAGAGGGTAAAGAGGGAGGGAGGTGGTATAAGGGGGTAAATGAGGTCAAATATATGGTGATGGAAGAAGAACTGACTCTGGGTAGTGAACACACAATGTGATATATAGATGATGTATTAAAGAATTGTATACCTGAAACCAATGTAATTTTACTAACCATTGTCACCCCAATAAATTTTAATTAAACAAAACAAGACAAAACAAAACTTGAAATTGTCTTGAAATTCCCATGCCATATCTGTCCCTTTTCTATGGAGCATTTATATGAATTTGACATGAATCTTCTAATCTATCCTTTTCTGTTATCTATTTTCTATCTGTCATCAATCTATCTATCTATCTAGCTTCTATCTACCTATCATCTATCATCCATTTTATTTTCCATTGTATTTTACTGATCTTTTTTCTATTCCTGCGTCTACATTATGTTGTTTTATTAGTTAGGATTTTAAAAATATAATAATTCTTGAAGTCAAATGAGAGTTTTTTAAGTTTTTGTTTTCCTTCTTTTCAAGGATCTTACATATTCTTAGAACTCAATTTTTCATAACATTTTAGAATCTGTTTATCAAGTTATGCAGAATTTTGATGGAAAATTTATTGATCTAGTAGTTTAAATTGCCTTCCTAGTCAAGGACATAACGTATGTCATGAGTTGTTCAGGTCTTATTTACTTCATAAAGCTTTATTTTTTTACTGTTTCTTTTTTCTTTTTTGCCCAGGTGTTAGAGTTTTTATTATTAGAGTGAGTGACAATGTGAATTAAGCAAGAAAATACACAAATTGTGGCTTAGTTCACAAAGTTAGTGTAATAGCACAGAGTGGATAAGGATTTCTATTTACCTCAATGAAATTTTTTTGAGACGGTGATCAATACATTTTTCTTAAAACTTTATTGAGTGTGGTATACAATAAACTGCATATATTTAAAGTGATCAATATGATCATCTTTGACACATGTAGTATTTTACATTTTCTAATAATCATATAAAGTTGAAACCATAACCACAATCAAGAAAATGAACACATTTAATGATTACTAAAAGTCCTAATGCAACTTGTAATGCCTGCTTACCACCCTTTTCTACCATCCTTAATGGGATTTTGTGAGGAAATAATTAAGTAATAGTTGAAAAAACACACGTGAACAAAATATTATTATGAGAGGGAGGTGTTATGCTGTGCTGAACTCTGCACCTGCATTCATAATTTGAACAGTGTATGGGTTATTTTACAGTGAAGTTCTCTTTCTTCAATCTAGGCTTTCCCTTCTTTTGATGTCAGGAGCAAGCAACTACTGACTTGCAATACTACCTTTGAATGATCCTTGACTGGCAGGTAAGTCTGAGCCTGATATTTTTAGCTTCTTACTTTGGGATTTGGAGCAGTGTTGCTCTATTTTCCCTGTTTATAGGAAATAGAGAATGGCGTGTGTGTGTGTGTGTGTGTGTGTGTGTGTGTGTGTGTGTGTGTTGCCAGATAGGTAACTCTCCAATGTTGACATAGCTAACCCAAATATTTTAATTCATAGAAACAGCTACATGTATCACAGACTCCCCACCAATCCAAGTCTCACTGTAACATTGTTTCTCTGGGGGAAATGCATTTAAAATTCCAAACAATTTAGGTAGAAAGGGACTTTGAGAATATGAGCTGTATGGAAATTGGGAATACTGATACAGACATGTCTATCTTATGGGGTTTAAGAAAGAGTTAAAGGTCATTTTCAGCTCATTCTGTTTCAAACATTTTCTCTTGTTTGTCTCTATATAGATAGATATTTACCTCTTTGGCTATTAGGAGAAAATGAAAGTTTGATTCACTGGAAACTTTTCCTTTTTTCTTTCTTCCCTTTTTATCCCCCTCCCTTCTTTTTGTAGGGGAGGAAAATAATTTTGTCTATACCCTCTTTAGTTTAGTAGACGGGGCCTGCAAATAAAACTGGGAAAAGGCAGATTAACAGGAAAAAATATTTCATATGCACACAGAATCTTCACATAAAAGAAATACAAACCCAAAGAAGTGGTTAGGCTTGAGAGATTATATACTATTTTAACAAAAGATGATAAATTGTGGAGATGTGGTGAGACAAAGGAAAAGTGGTTTGGGCTTCTGGGGGTGGTAAATTGTGGGAAAGTAAATATAATGGAAGATAAGGGTTACTATAGTAAGTTACTGTTGTTTATGTATTTTCAAGTTGGATCTGACTTTACCTTTCCTGTGATAAGGGTTGTTCTCCTCCTTCTAGTATGGGAAAGGTGAGGGGAGAAACTTTCACAGAGGGAAATTTATGCCCTTAGGAAGAAAGGGGAAAGGCAAGGTGCTCCTCTGTGTCTTTTCTTTATTTGCCTTCAGCTCAAAAAAGTCCTTATGCCAGGCTGCCATATTTTTAGGTAATATTCTGATAATTTAGGTAATATTCTGATCCCTTATGCTTTCCACTTTTCTCATACAGTTGTTCAATTTCAGTACGAGGCAGGCAGTTGAGTGTGAGGTCATGGGCTTCATGAAGCCTCATCCCATTGTGTTCTGACTGCTCACAACTGGTAGTGATAGGAGTCCAAAGAAAACTCCTTCTGGAGAATGGGCTCTCAGAATGTGTTGTCTCTGGTAACAAAACTTGTTCTTTCATCACCAGAGTGTCCCTTAAATTATTTCAAGCTCAAAGGCCTTAAATATAAAGCTGACTGATGCAACTTGATGATAACATTTAGTTTGAATTCATGCAACTATACTTGAAATGTTTAAAAACCAGAATGTAATTGGTTTTAGCTATACATTCACAAAGAATTGAAGGGGTATTCGGGTCTAGACAACTCAACCCTAACTCTAGAGAAGAGTCAGATACCTGGTCCCTGAGATAGAGAGGGCCCAGTGTTCAGGCCTAAAGCAGAGAAGAAACATACTCAGGCCAGGGCTGGTGCTGCTGGTCTCTGGAGAGACCTTCCTTTTGACAAGTTGATGGAAGTTGGGGTTGTTTGGAGACTCACACACATTCAGAACAATCATTTCATTTCTCTGTGACCAGTGTCTGCCTGTCTGAAATGGTGCAATGGTGAAAATTTGTAACTCTTAACCCATCTATGAATAGCACAAGAGGTGATATGAATTTATGTCTCAGTGCAAAACTTCATATTTTGAGCCAAAATAGCTTGTGTATATTTTTATCTTTTTACTTAGAAAATTAATTGTTAATCAGACTAATAGAGTATAACACATACTTGACTGACAACATAGGTATCATGTTGGTGTCCAAGTAAGTGGTGTCCCGGGGTTAAGGTGTCTAGGAACTGGAAGAAGATGCGTGGAGCTGAAGGCAGAGCAGACATGCTTTATTCACAGGCTTCCTGGGCACAGTCAGGGATTCTCACCGCTACACACAGCTGGACATTCTCGGGTTACTATCCGCAACCAACAGCAGCTTCATGTCTCAGCAGTCCACAGCAGCAGCCTTTGGGCACGGCACCCACCTATAGCCCCGTTTTTCAGCAGCCCTCACACACTTTGGGCACAGACCTCGTAGCCCACATAGCCAGCCTTGTAAAATGATTGGACCCTGTCGTGTCCAGTGCAACACAGGCAGTGAGAGAATGAGAAGGGGTGGCGAAGAGTTAAGAAAGAAACAGAAATCAAGAAAGTTATGAAACAGGGGGCCACAGGTCTCCCAGCCTCAAAGGACTGAGAGCTTCGAATCAGGCTGCCTTCTGGATTGTATTGATATACACACAAGGAAGTAGCATTGTTTTCTCCAGTCTGTGAGTCTCATACATCATACCAGAAAACTAATTCAAATCAATCACCCTTGCCTGCAAACAGCCGGAATCGAAAGTCCCAGGATGTCTTAACAATTATGATATGTGCCTCCCCAGGGACAAATCCTTTATGCTAAAACTTATTGATGAGAATGGAAGGGGAACGGATGTTATCACATCATTGACTCACTTCCCAAGCAGGTAGTGGGAAGGAATATAGCCACATAGGCAGAGGCTCTCCTTAGCCATCGAAAGGTGAGGAGGGCTGTGCCCACCTCCTGATCTATCTTAACTTGTTGATTCCAAGATTTACTAGCATTTTCATGCCATTTTTGTACAAATTCAGTGGTCTGTACTGTTTGGTGTAGAGCTACTCCAGAAACGGCAGCAACCATGATTATAGCAATTATTTCCATAATAGCTGCAATTAAAAGTCCAATAAATCTTTTGGGTTATGTAAAATCTGATGAAAAAGTTGAAGAATAACATGAACTGTGGGGGAAACTTCCCAAACCCGTGAGGCCTGAACGGAGAGCCATAGCCCCCGTCTTATTTTTATAATCATAATATTATCACTGGAGGCATTATAAATGGAAGAATTAATACAGATATTGAGAACATTTAACTAATTTTGAGGTTTGATCAACAATAATAGTTCCTACTAGAAATACAAAAGGAGTCTTAAGACATGCTTGTAAATAAAATATTTTTGTTTTTTGAAGCTGAAAAGTGTATTGATTTATTTCTTTTTGGGAGCTGTTACCTTTCCATATCTGATTTTGTCCAAGACTCAGGCTGCTTTTCATATAGTCTTTTGAAATGGGCCTTGGATTGGTTTAATCATTCTTAATTGAGGAGGAGCAAGAGCCCTATCCCTCCAAGAGATGGAGACATTATATGTTGATTTAATTATTCTAGGATATCCATCTCCAGACAGAAAATCACTCAAAGGTCTATGTCCAGTGCACAATAATCGTGAATGGCTGTTAATTGAAGCCCCATAAGGGCCCCAGTCAGTCACAGTTACATAGATATTGTTAAACAATATACGGTCCATGGTTCCTCGGAACTCTTCCCAATGGAACCTAGACTTATTTTTAATGATATCACTATTTTGAGGACAAGAAGGTATAAATGGAGGAAAACTATTAGTAGTTAATTGTTGTGTTTGAAATCCTTTCCCAGAGATCATAAACAAATCTTTATATGTATCATTTTCTCGTCCTTTTGGAATTACCCAGAGACATGATCTATCAAAGAAAGACATGGAGGAATAAACCCAATGCCAAGAGGAGTATACAAATATCCTAGAGATGTATGGCCCGAGAGTGTAAATTCTTGGCCTTTTTCTTCAAGGAATTCTGGGCCTCTTTGATCCTCGGGTCCTGGGAACTAGGAACTATCATTAATATAAATTAAAGGAGGAGCATCATGCCAGGTCACAGGGGTTAATAACGGTGGGTTAGGGATATAAGCCCAGTAAGTAAAATTATCAGCTTTAACACTTAATGGAAGGCAATTTACAATGGAAAGCACTGCCATCATGGATACCAACATATTGGCATCAGATTTGGGAATTTTTTCTTTGATTAATCTCTTTTCCACTTTCTGAGACAACTTCCTCAGTTGCCTCCAAGTTGGAAGTGCAGTAGCACTTGATTAAGGTGCCTTAATTGATGATGACACTGATGGTACAGGAACAGGCTGGCATGAGATACTACAAGGCCCAGGATCAGGCGATGGAACAGAGGCCAATGGGGGTGTTGGCAGGTTAGACTGGTGATAAGATGTAACACAGGATATCTCTATGGTAGACAGTCCTTGATATGCAAACCTTGTAAATGCTTGTAGCCATCTATACTGGCTCCTCTGTTGTTCATTCTTCTCGCGGTTGACTATCAGGCTGGTCGTCGGTACGTTGTTCATGATAGGGTTTAATACACCGACTGGGCACCCACAAGGGACGTACTTTTGGTCCTGGAGAAACACAAGCATAACCTCTTCCCCATGTTAACAAGGTTCCTAACTGCCATTGATTAGTTTGGATATCTTTAGGACTTAGGCTTTAGAACTATGGAGATTGTTAAAATGTCTTTCTGCAGCTGTGCGTCCAAGATATGGTTTTATGCTAGAGCCAGAAGAATTAAAAAAAATTAAAGTAAACATGGTTTTAGCTAGCTGAACTTGCTAGGATCCTTGCTGTCTCTCCCTTTATGTTTTTGAAGTTGTTTTTTCAAAGTACAATTAGTATGTTCAACAATGGCTTGGCCTTGTGGATTATAAGGAATTCCTGTGGTGTGATTAATTTTTCACAGTTCACAGAATTTTGTAAATTTTGTGCTGATATAAGCAGGGCCGTTGTCTGTTTTGATAGCTTGAGGGAGCCCAATGATTGAAAAGCAGACAAGTAAATGGTAGCAGGAGTGTGTGGCAGTCTCACCGGTTTGTGCAGTGGTGGTGAGATAGCCAGAGTCAATATCCACAGTAACATGGACAAAGGACATGTGTCCAAAAGAGGGGACATGAGTCACATCCATCTGCCAGATAGCTAGCATTGGGGACTAAACCCCGGGCATTGATCCCTTCAGGACACTCCTGTGAAGCATTAAGGATTTGACAAGTTGGATAGGTTTGAACAATTTGTCAAGCCTGTTTGTAAGTAATAGGAAAATAAGCCTGGAGGCCACCAGCATTTGTATGAGTGAAAGAATGGAAATGTGTTGCCTCGATAGCTAGGGCATTTGATACTAATGAATCAGCAACAACATTGCCACATGTCAATGATCCCGGTAAAGGGGTATTAGCGCAAATATGTGTAATAAAAAATGGATGTTGACGGTTTCTTACAACCTGTGGGAGTTGATTGAAAAAAAGTTGGAAAGACAGGTTGGAATTATAAGATAAGGAAGCCGTCTCAATGTTTTGGTCTGTGTGTACAACATAAGCAGAATCAGAGACAATATTTAAAGGCTCAGTAAAATTTCTTAAACCGATTAGGACAGCTACCAACTCTGCTCTTTATGCAGAGGTACAATTAGTTTGTATGATTTGTTGATCCATTTCACTGACAATTGCTGCCTTACCATTACTAGATTCATCAGTGAAGACTGTGACACCCTGTGAAATTGGAGTTTGGTCTGAGTTTTTTAGGTAAAATCCAATTAGTTTTTAAAAGAAACTGGAATAATTTGTTTTTTTTGGATAATGATTGTCAATTACTCCAAAAAATTTACAAATAGCAGTTTGCCAAGATTCAGAATGAATGTTTAAATGTATTATTTGTTGTTTTTTTAAAAGGAAATACTATTTTACTTAGTTCCTGTCCATTTAAATGAAGCACTCTGGTGTGAGCTTGTGATATGAGTTTTGGGATTAATTCTACATAACTTGGGAGTGACTTAACGAAACTGTTAGGCAAAACAGCCACTCTACCAGGTCATTTTGTTGAATAATGACTGCTGTAGGCGAATGTGGAGTGGGGAAAATTAAAATTTGTAAAGGTTGAGATGGATCTGTGTGCGGAATTTGAGCATCCTGAATTTTCTTTTCAACTAATTCTAACTCTTTGTTAGCCTGAGGAGTTAGAGTGTGGTGGCTATCTACTTGAGGGGGGCACCGCAAAAGACCAAATAAATTACAGAGCGCATAAGTGGGAATTCCCAGAGTTGAACGTAGACAATTAATATCTCCTAATAATTTTTGTAATAATTTAATGTAGAGATTTGATCTCTCCTAATTTGTACCTTTTGAGGCCTGATGGTCTGTCTATCCACTATAGCTCAGAGATATTTTATAGGAGTTGTACTTTGAATCTTATCAGGAGCAATACAGAGACCTGCTGACTCGAGCTGTTCCTGCAGTAACTTAAAACAATTAACTAAAATCTCTGTAGATGATGCAGCACAGAGAATGTCATCCATATAATGAATGATATAGCAGTCTGGAAATTTTTCTCTAACTGGCAAAACAGCTCAAGCTACAAAAAACTGACAAATTGTGGGACTATTGAGCATTCCCTGTGGAAGAACTTTCCATTGATATCTTTTGATAAGTTCTTTGTTATTTATAGAAGACACTGAAAATGCAAATCTAGGGCAATCTTAAGGATGTAAGGGAATAGTGTAAAAACAATCTTGTAAGTCTATTACTACTAATGGCCAATTTTTAGGAATCATGGACGGTTGTGGGAGTCCAGGCTGTAAAGGACCCATAGGTTCGATTAGAGCATTAATAGCTTGCAAATCAGTGAGCATTTGCCATTTTCTTGATTTTTTTTTTTTTTTATCACAAACACAGGTGAATTCCATGAACTAGTTGAGGGTTCTATATGATCTTGTTCTAATTAGATCTGTACTATTCTGTCAAAGCCTCCAATTTTTCTTTTGAGAGGGGCCACTGTTCTATCCAAAGAGGTTTATTAATCCATTTAAGAGCTATAGGAGTCCATAGCTCTGCAACAGTGGATCCTACATAAAAGGCTCCTGATTTTTTAAATTAAATCCCAGTTCCTTACGTCCTTGTTGAGACGAGGGCTGTACAGGTTGAGTGATTTCCTGATTGGACTTTCCTAATCCTATTCTTGGATGACTTTGAGGATTATATTGTCCAGGGGGTATCCAGATTTCTGTCTCCCATTGAGTGAGCAGATCTCGACCCCATAAATTCACTGGAATGTCAGCAACATAAGGTTGCAAAAATCCTTTTTGTCCCTCGGGTCTGAGGCAAAGAAGAATGCAGACACTTTGAAGCAAACCTGAGGCTCAGTCCACCCCAATGATATTAATGTTGGGTTTTTGGACTTGCCAGTTCGCTGGCCATTCCTGAGAGCTAATTATAGAAACATCAGCTCTGGTATCAACAATACCTCTAAATTTCTTGTCTTGTATTTTAATTTGACAAATAGGACTGATTTCTGAATTTTTTTTCTGCTAGAAAAATACCTGCCAGTCCGGTACTTCCAAATTCTCCAGTTTTTCTTTTTTGGGTTCCCTTTTTTCTTGGAGGTATATAGGGAATCAGAAGGAATTGAGCAACCCGTTCTCCCTTTTTAGCTAACCAGGGAACAGAAGAGGACATTATAATTTGAATTTCTCCCTCATAGTCTGGATCAATTATTCCAGTATGGACTGTAACTCCTTTTGATGTTAAGCTTGAATGACCAAGGAGAAGTCCAACTGTATTTGGAGGGATTGGTCCAATTATTCCTGTGGGCACACGAAGGGGGATTTCTCCTGGAAGCAGCAGTATATCTTGAGCAGTACAGATATCAACTGCAGCACTTCCCTCTGTGGCAGGAGTTAATTTTTGTACTAATAATTTTGGGGAGGAGGCACAGCCTAGTAATTTTGAGGCATCGCCTAAATCACATATGCTCCGGTTATTGTCTGGGGCTGGGGCTGGCCCTGCCTCCCGTTTCCCTTAAGGAATGTTTCATCTTTGTGATATATTGATTTACATTCTGATGCCCACTGATTTCCCTTCTTTCATTGAGGGCAAATCCCAGGTTGTTCAGGACCCTGGGGAACAGAGTAATTCTGTGGTTGAGAGCCGTTTTTACTTTGCTTATGTCACTCCCTTTTAGTGTGGCCTGTTTTTCCACAATTATAACAGGTGTCTGTGAACTTATTTTTTTCTTTTGTAAATCCTGTAATTGCCTGATTTAATTTTTTGAGTAATTTAGAAGAAAAAGTTTCATGAACTGCCTCATGAATTCCATCGGGGTGTTCTGCATTAGGGGTGTTCTGCATTAGGAGCTTCATGTTCCCTAATGACTACAGGGAAGGCCAAGGCATTTATATCCCCTTCTAACCTGGCCTGGCATATGCCACACTCTTTGGGGGATAATGAAGAGTGAGTGCCCTTCCTCAGCGTGGGAGGTACACTTTTGCAAAGAAAAGGATTGTTGCTTTTTATTACTGATCTTGAAGGCCCCCACGCCTGTTCCCTAAGGGAAGGTGGTGGTGAAGGCAAATGAGACAAGCATGTGGGAGGGGGACAAACATCCTTTAAACAGTCTCTCAAGTTTGGATATAATGATTTTGGGACTACTATTGGTGCTGTCTCAGACTCTTTATCTTCATCTTGTTTATCCTCCCTCTCTCCTATCTGATCTTTTATCTCACTCTCTGTCTCTTCTTCTGAGTCTGTCTGAAGAGGTTCCAAAACTGAATGAACTAGTTCCCAAGTTTCCCAGATTGAACAGGGCAAAGAGACCCCATTGGAATGCAAATCATGGAGATCTTGGCTGACTTCCTCCCACTTATCTAAATCAAGTGTTCCAAGGTCTGGGAACCAGGAACAATGAGTTTCAATTACCTTAAGAAGTTCCTCTACTTCCTTTTCTAAAGCTTTATGTTTTCCCTTCTTAAGAAATTGTTTAAGGAGGCAAATATAGGGTCTATACTTACTCTCAGCATTGCCCATGCTAGTAAAAGAAAAGAGAAAAGAAAAGAGCTTTCACTCCAAGTTCACTCTGATGCTCGTCTGGCCACGTCCCTTGCGGGACTTTCAGGTCTGTCTTGGCGTACGGTGTACTCGTATAAGCCACTAGCCTGGCTGGCTAAGCACCAAATCACCGTTTTGCCTTATGACGTGACCACGGAACCACAGATTAGAGCCCACACAAGTTCCGTAGCCAAGGCCGTGGAGCTAAGATCAATCACTCACACAATCACACGTTCACACACAAAAGTGTTTAGTAAGATTTTTTATATTTTCACTTCTCCTTTTCCTTGGTTGAATTCTCCGGGACCTTCTCTACCTTCTTACCAGGTAGTTGTCATATGACTGTTGCGCAGAGTCCTTGCCATTGCTCCACCAGTTAATTATGACTGGTAGTTGTCCTTCTCTCCTTGAGCCCCACGTTGGGCGCCAGATGTTGCATCCAGTGTAACACAGGCAGTGACAGAACGAGAAAGGGCGGCGGCAAAGGGTTAAGAAAAAAACAGAAATCAAGAAAGTTATGAAGCAGGGGACTGAGAGCCCTGAATTGAGCCACCTTCTGGCTTTTATTGATATACACACAGGAAGTAGCATTGTTTTCTCCACAGTCTGTGAGTCTCATACATACCAGAAAACTAATTCAAATCAGTCACCCTTGCCTGCAAACAGCCGAATTGAAAGTCCCATGATGTCTTAAAAATTATGACATGTGCCTCCCCAGGGACAAATCCTTTATGCTGAAACTTATTGATAAGAATGGAAGGGGAACGGATGTTATCACATCATTGACTCACTTCCCAAGCAGGTTGTGGGAAGGAAGAGAGCCACATAGGCAGAGGCTCTACTTAGCCAGGGGAAGGTGGGGGCTGTGCACACTTCTATCAACCCCATAAGTTCTCCTGGTGGTCCTCACATGGTTCTGCCTGGCTTGGGTTGTTCCTTCCGTGAGGAGTCTTACCCATCATTGGCTGACCAACCATCTTTTGGGGGCCAAACAGAGACATGAAGTGTAAGCACAAAGGTGAAGCAAAGTCCCTGAAAGAAACAGTCTCACAGACTCTTCTTTCTTTAGGGATAGGCACGAGGGGACAGATGGTTAGGCTGCTGCGTGACAACAGGACCCTTTTGTACCTTACAGAGACAAAATTGGCACACAGCCAAGGTGCTTATATAAGCGTATACAAATAACAACGTCTTCAGGATGGACAGTGTTTGTGCAACATTTTATCTCATGTGCCCGGTGGTTCACCAGGTCAGGACCACTAGATGGCTGGGGAGGGAGCCTGACCGACTCTATTTTCCCTTCAATTGGATATAAATTTGAATCCTCTACTTTGTGAATAATCAGTTTCCCATAGCTTGTTATATAAGAAAAGCTAAAGGTCATCTTGAGAGATTAATATCTCATAGTTTGTCAGAACTTTGATTTTGTTGGCATACGTTAAAATACCAAAGTGCAGGTAAGTTATTGTTTAAGCTTTTTTTCTTTCATAGGTATCAGGTTATTATTGCCCATAACCAGCATAGTAAGAAAGACCTTAGTTTTTGTAAGTGTGGAAAAGAAGGTCAGAAATTTTTCTTTAATATACATCTTGCTAATTATATTGAGTTTTACCTAAGAAGTAAGGAGAAAAATTATCTCAAAGAAAAAAAAATATGGGAAGTAGTAGGAACAGGTAGGAAAAAAGAAGGGAATTGCTCTATGGTGAGTACTTTCTTTTGGTCTGGCACTGTCCTGGGCACTGCCCTTTGCTATCTCAGGGAGGAGAGAAGACCAGCCTCAGAAATAAAATCCTTTCTCGGGTATAATTAGCCCTTTCTCTTAAGAACCTATATCACTTTACAAACTGAAATTTTCACAGGCTAACAACAAGGCAGATGGAGTTGGATGTAAACTGTTCTTTAAATAAAAGAGAAAATGCATAGAGCATGTGTTCAGTGAGGGTTCCAGAATGATTGAAAGTCTCTCAAATTTACTTTCCCTGGATTGCCCATGCTCTTCATGTCTGTTGATGAGAAAACTAGTGAATTTACTTTTCCTATTATGGAACATTATTCACTTTATTAAGTGAGTATTTATTGAACATGTTTTATGTTCTGTGGTGTGACAAGTAAGGGAGAGATGAGTGCAAGATGATCTCTGTGCCCAAGGACATAGACATCCACTGGAAGACAAATGCAAAAACCCACCTTACAAAGAAGAAGGTGTGGTATGCTGTAATAAAGCCAAATACCAGTTCTGATGAAGGGTTTTCAGGAAGCTCCCAGGAAGGGCTTTGGTAGATGGGGGAAAGATGACTCCAGACAGAGGGTCTGAAGAAAGACAAGGAGGCATAGAAGGGCCCATCTTGCTATGGAATTGCAGTAGACAGATCCAGTTGTAGAGCCATCTGGATGTGTAGTTTAAAATAAGGGTGAAAAGATAGATTGCATCTGGGCTTTGGTGAGCTTTGAATGCCAGGCAGTGAAGGAGTGGAAATTCCAGTAAAAGTTTCAAACAGAATGATGGAAAAGGGAAGAGAGAGACTGTACCAGTAATAACTGTGTCAGTAGTCTGGGTGGAAAGAACCATGACAGTACTTTGGGCATGAGCCTCAGAAAACCTAGATGTTGCCACTTTCCAGCCATGTGATGAAAGGCAAGTTGCCAGGATCAGTTTCCTCATTTGTAAAATGGAGGTATTATCTACCTTATAAGTTTTGTGAAAATGTGTATAGCACTTTAGAATTCAAAGTGCTATACACATTGTTTTAGATTCTGGAGATCCAGCAGAGAATTAAAAAAAAAAAAAATGACCTGCCATAATAGTTGGTGGAATTGAAAAGAAAAACTGTAACGAAAATATATAGTATTGACAGTTATGAATGGTGAGAAGTAATAAAGGATAAAATGGGGATATAAAATGATAAAAGAGCATGTTGAGATTATAGATAAGATGAGCAAGGCAGATGCTCCCTTTGGCAGATTGGAAGGAAGTGAAGAAGCTAGTGTGCAGCTATCTAGGGAAAAGGGTTCCCAGAAGAGAAAACAGGAAGTGTAAGGTACTTGAGGTAAGAGTATGTTTGGAGTATTTAAGGAATAATATGAAGACCAGTGTGGTTGGAAAGAGAGATGGGAAGAGAAATCATGTAGAACCTGTCGGATACCATAAATACTCTGACTTTTACCCATACCGAAAGGGGAAACTGTTGCAGGGTTTTGAGCAGAAGAGTGACAAGATGTAATTTGGGTTTCAACTACATCTTTTGGACAGTAAGTTGAGAAAAGATGCAGAGGTAAGGATAGAAAAAAGGGAGAAAAGTTTGGAAACTTTTTTCACTTTTGCCCCTTTTAAAAAATTTCAATTACAGTTCATATTCAATATTATTTGTATTAATTTCAGGTGTACAGCATAGTGGTTAGACATTTACATAACTTAAAAACTAATCCCGGGCCGGCCCGGTGGCTCAGGCAGTTGGAGCTCCATGCTCCTAATGCCAAAGTTTGCCAGTTTGATTCCCACATAGGCCAGTGGACTCTCAACCACAAGTTTGCTGGTTGGACTTCTCCACTCCCGCAAGAGATGGTGGGCTCCGCTCCCTGCAACTAAGATTGAACACGGCACCTTGAGCTGAGCTGCATCTCCTGTATGGCTCAGTTGTTTGGAGCGTGGGCTCTCAACCACAAGGTTGCCTATTCAACTCCTGCAAGGGATGATGGGCTGTGCCCCCTGCAACTAGAAATGGCAACTAGAAACAGCAACTGGACCTGGAGCTGAGCTGCGCTCTCCACAACTAAGACTGAAAGGACAACAACTTGACTTGGAAAAAGACCTGGAAGTACACATTGTTCCCCAATAAAATCCTGTTCCCCTTCCCCAATAAAATCTTTAAAAAAAATAGTCTGCCTGACCAGTCTAGTACACACTTGGCACTATACATAGTTATTACAATATTATTGACTACATTCCCTGTGCTTGACTTTGCATTCCCATGACTATTTTGTAACTACCAATTTGTATTGTTTAACTTCCTCACCGTTTTTACCCTGCCCCAACCCCCTCCTATCTATCCCCTAGATAAACCTAGCACCCATCTGACACCATACATAGTTATTACAATATAATTGACTATATTCTTTATGCTATACGCTACATCCGCATGACTACTTTGTAACAAGAAATTTGTACTTCTTAATCCCTTTCCCCTTTTCACCCACCCTGCAACCCCCTCTCATCTGGCAACCATGAAACTGTTCTCTGTATCTATGAGTTTATTCCTGTTTTGTTCGTTTTGTTTATTTTGTTTTTTAGATTCCACAAATAAGAGAAATCACATTTCATCTGCCTTTCTCTGTCTGACATACTCCACTCAGCACAATACTCTCTAGGTTCATCCATGCTGCTGTGGATGGCAAAAACCCATTCATTCCCTTCCGTGACCGAACAATATTCTGTTGTATATACATACCACCTGCTCTTTATCCATTCATCCATGGATGGACACCCAGGCTGCTTCCACAGTTTGGCCACTGTAAACAATGCTGCAGTGAACATATGGATGCACATGTCCTAGTAAAGTGACATTTTGGGTTTCTTTGGGTAAATACTTTGAAGTGTGATTACTGGGTTCTTCTTTGTCTCCTGTTACAGCCATTGTTTTAAAGTCTCTTTTGTCTGGTATAAGTATTGTTACCCCAGCTTTTTTATTTTGTCATTTCCATTTTCATGAAATATATTTTTCCCATCCCTTTACTTTCAATCTGTGTGTCTTTTGATCTGGAATGAGTCCCTGGTAGGCAGCATATATAAGGGTCTTCTTATCTACTCAGCCACCCTTTGTTTTGATTGGAACATTTAATCCTTTTACATTAAAAATAATTGTTGATAGATATGTAGTTATTGACATTTTATTATTTATATTTATATATTTTTTTTATTTTTTCATCTTAAAGAAGTCCTAACATTCCTTGTAATATGGTTTGGCGGTGACGAACACGTTCAGTTTTTTCTTGTCTGGGACACTCTTTATCTTTTAAGACTTGATTTGCAGCCTAACTTATGGTCTATCTTAAAGAGTGTTCCTTGTGCATTTGGGAAGAATGTGTATTTTGTTGCTTTATGATAGAATTTTATGTATATACATATCCAT
Organism: Rhinolophus hipposideros; assembly: GCF_964194185.1. Classification (NCBI taxonomy): domain Eukaryota; kingdom Metazoa; phylum Chordata; class Mammalia; order Chiroptera; family Rhinolophidae; genus Rhinolophus; species Rhinolophus hipposideros. The sequence goes on from NC_138059.1 coordinate 50,364,636, forward strand.
TTATAAAAGTGGGATATTAAAGTCACCAAGTATTATTTTATTGTTGTCTATTTCTCCCATTAGGTCTGTTAATATTTGCTTTATATATTTAGGTGCACCTATGTTAGTTGCATATATATATTTATAAATGTTATATCTTCTTATTGGATTAGCCAATTTTTTCAATATGTATTGTCCTTCTTGTTTCTTATTATGGTCTTTGTTTTAAGGTCTATTTTGTTTGATACAAGGGTAGCTACCCCAGCTTTCTTTTGGTTCCATTTGCATGGAATATATTTTCCCATCTCTTCACTTTCAATATGTGTACATCCCTACATCTGAAGTAAGTCTCTTGCAGGCAGCATACAGACAGGTCTTTTTTTTTTTTTTTTAATAAATCCATTTTGTCATTCTGTGCCTTTTGGATAATTTTATCCACTTACATTTAAAGTAACTATTTATAAGTATGTACTTCTTGCCATTTTGTTAATTGATTTCTGGCTTTTTGTGTGTGTGTGTGTGTGTGTGTGTGTGTGTGTGTGTTTTGTTTTGTAGTTCCTCTGTTGCTTCCTTCTTCTCTTGCTCTCTTCTTTTGTGGTTTGATGACTTCCTTTGGTCGTATGCTTAGATTCTTGTCTCATTATCTTTTGCTTATCTACTATACGTTTTTGCTTGGCAGTTGCCATAGGGCTTACACATAACAACTTATATTTATTATAGTCTATTTTAAGTTTATAACAACTTAAGTTTGAACACATCCTAAACCTCTACATTTTTACTCTCCCCCTATTTTATTTTTTGATGTCACATTTTAACTTTTTTCCTTTTGTATTCCTTAACTAATTATGGTAGTTATAGTTATTCTTACTAATTCTATTATTCTTACTACTTCTAGTAAACATTTCACTATCTTTATAACTTATTAATCCACTCCCTTTACTATATATTTACCTTTACCAGTGAGACTTATACTTTCATGCGTTTTCTTGTTACTAATTAGCATTCTTTCTTTTCAGCTTAAAGAAGTCCCTTTGACATTTCTTGTAAGGTTGGTTTAATGGTGATGAACTCTTTTTGCTTTCCCTTGTCTGGAAATCTCTATCTCTTTTTTTGCATATGAATTATAACTGCCAGGTAGATTATACTTGGTTAGAAATTGTTTTCTTTCAGTACTTTTAAAGATAATTTATTTCATTGTATGTTTTTAAAACTTTTAAGATTTATTTTAAGTGTGTTTTTCTAGGACCCATCAGCTCCTAGTCAAGTAATTGTTTCAATCTAGTTGTGGAGGGCACAGCTCACAGTAGCCCATGTGGTGATCGAACTGGCCACCTTGTTAAGAGCAACGTGCTCTAACTAACTGAACTAACCTGCTGCCCACTCCTTCAATATTTTGAATATATTGTGCCACTCCCTATGGCCTGCAAAGTTACTGCTGAAAAATCTTTGATAATTTTATGGGGTTTTCCTTGTATGTAACAGGTTGTTTTTATCTTTATGATTTTAAGATTATCTTCTTGTATTTAAACTTTTAATATTTTATTTATAATGTGTCTTGGTGTGTGTCTCTTTGGTTTCATCTTGAAACTTCTTGGGGTCTCTGAATCTGGATGTCTGTTTCTTTCCCCAAGCTTGGGAAATTTTCAGTCATTGTTTCTTCAGATAAATTTTCTAACCCTTTCTGTCTCTCTTCTCCTTCTAAGTCTCCTATAATGTGAATTTTAATCCACTTGAATTGTTCCTTAAGTCTCTTATGCTATCTTCACCTTTTTTTTTTTTTTACTAAAAGATTTTTTTTGCTACTTCGGTTAAGTGACTTCCTCTGTCCTGTCATCAAGTTCACTGTTCCTTTATTCTCCTTTATCTAGTTGCTGTAGAACTTCTCTGGTGCACTTTTCCATTTAGTTATCACAATAACTTCAGTTCTGTGACTTCTGTTTGGGACTTTCTTATAGTTTCTATGTCTTCATTGAAGTCATCACTATGTTCACTCAATCTTCTTTTGGTTTGGTGAGCATTACTTTGAACTCCTAATGAGATAAATTAGTTATCTCCAAATGACATCACAGAAATAGCTGCATGAGGTGAGCCTCTTGAAATCTCCCTTGGAATTTATAACAAATGGAACAACTATATTCCACAAATGACTCCCTGCTCAGCAAAAAGGCAAGATTAAGACACTTGCAACTAAAATCACCTAGAGATCTCTGCAATGGTAAACAGACCCGCTGAAACACACAAGCCCTGATTCAGGTGTAGGAAAAGCTTCAGAACTTTGAAAGTTTTCCACATCCCACACTGATGTGGTGCGGAGACTGAGGCAACTTGCTCATAGAGTAGAAGCCCACTTCCCAGGGAATCTCCCATTGTGTGAGAAGCTGGAACAGTGCAGAGAAAATATAACACTACAGCATAAGAGAGAATAAAAGGATGCAGATGAAAAGAAAATAAAGCATCCTACCAACACCTACTAGAAAGCAAATGAAAGACCTCTTCCTACCAACCGGTTGAAGAACCTACTTCTATAGATACCTATGAAGAGAAATAATACTTCATTAACTGCCATGAATAACCAAGGCAAAAAGTCAGTTCAGAAAGAAAATGAAAAATCTCCAGAAAATGAACTGAAAGAAATTGAAATATATGACATAAAAGACACAGAATTCAAGATTGCATTTCTGAAAAAACTCAATGAGATGCAAGAAAACAGACAGGCAGCTTAATGAACTAAGAAACACAATCAAAGAAAAAAATGAACATATGACCAAAGAGATTGAAATTTAAAAAAGGAACTAAATAGAATTTCTGGAGATTACGAACTCAATAAAATAAATGATGAAGGAAATAGCCAGCTTAGGTAATAGAGCTGACCAGATGGAGGAAAAAATTAGTGATATCGGAGATAAAAATCTGAAATGACACAGCTCGATGAAGAGAGAGACTTGAGAGTTGAAAGAAATGAAAGAACTCTACAAGAAGTTTCTGACTCCATCAGAAAAGACAATATAAGAAAAATGGGCATACCAGAAGAAGAAGAAAGGGAGAAGGGAACAGAGAGTATATTCAAACAAATAGTTGACGAGAACTTCCCAAACTTGTGGAAAGAACTAGATCCTCGAATCCAACAAGCAAATAGAAGACCTAATTACCTCAACCTCAACAGACCTTCTCCAAGGTACATTGTATTGAAGCTGTCAAAAATTAATGACAAAGAAAATATCCTCAAGGCAGCTAGGGAAAAGAAGATGGTAACCTACAAAGAAAAGCCTATTAAGTTTTCATCAGATTTTCCAGAAGAAAGTCTACAAGCCAGGAGGGACTGGACTCAAATATTCAAACTATTGAAAGAGAGAAATTATGAGCCAAAAATAATACATCCAGCAAAGATATCCTTTAGATATGAAGGAGGCATAAACACCTTTCCAGATATGCAGAAGCTGAGGGAATTTTTTAACATACGACCTGTACTACAAGAAATACTGAAGGAGGTGATTCAGCCAGCATAAATAGAGACAATTTGTGACAACAAAAATATAAAAGGGGAAAGAGTAAAGGTCTGAATTGTAATGGAGAAAGTTAGCATGCTGAAGAAAATGGAATACTCTAAATAAAAAACTTTCTTTTACATGAATGTAATGTTAACCATTAAAAAAAATCCAGAATTGAAATATATAACATAATAAAAGAAGAAGCAGAGGGAAATATCATAGAATACCACAACACTGAGATGATAGACAGCAACAAAAAGGCAAAGACACAGTGGAAACACACACTTAGCAGAAAACCAAAGAGAATAATTGGAAATCCTCACATATCAATAATCACCCTAAATGTGAATGGACTGAACTCACCAACAAAAAGGCACAGAGTAGCAGATTGGATCAAAAAACTAAACCCAATCAATGCTGCCTCCAAGAGTAACATCTTAGTTACAAGGACAAATATAGACTCAATGTGAAAGGGTGGAAATTGATACTCCAAGCAAACAATATCCAGAGAAAAGCTGGTGTGGTGTGGCCATACTGATATCAAATGAAAAAGACTTCAGGATAAAAAAGGTAACAAAAGAAAAAGATGGACATTTCATAATGATAAAGGGGACTATACAAGAAGAAGGCATAACAGTCATCAATGTTTATGGCCCCAATCAGGGAGCACCGAAATATACCAAGCAACTACTAACAGAACTAAAGGGAGAAATTGACCAAAACACAATTATACTAGGGGACTTAAATACATCATTGAAAGCTAAGGATAGATCATCCAAACAGAAAATAAATAATGAAATAGCAGCCCTAAATGACACATTAGATGAAATGGACATAATTGACATTTATAGAGTACTTCATCCTAAAACATCTGACTATACATGCTTTTCTAGTGTACATGGAACATTCTCAAGGATAGACCACATATTGAGACATAAAATTAGCCTCAGCAAATTAACGAAGATTGAAATCACACCAAACATATTCTCTCATCACAGGGCTTTGAAATTGGATATCAGCTGCAAAAAGAAAGAAGGAAAACCCAAAATCTGTGGAGATTAAACAACATACTTTTAAAGAATAACTGGGTCAAAGGAAAAATAAGACGAGAGATCAAAAGATACATAGAAACAAAAGAGAATGAAAATACATCCTACCAAAATTTTTGGGATGAAACGAAAGCAGTTTTCAGAGGGAAATTTATATTATTACAGACCTATCTCAAGAAAGAAGAAAAGTCCCAGATAAATAACCTCAAGTTACACCTTAAAACTAGAAAAAGAAGAACAAATGAAACTCAAAGACAGCAGAAGAAAGGAAATCATAAAAACCAGAGCAGAACTAAATGAAATAGAGGACAAAAAGACAATAGAAAAACATTAATGTGAAAAAGACTATGTTCTTTGAAAAGATTAATAAAATTGACAAACTTTTGGCTAGACTCACTAAGATAAAAAGAGAAAAGATACACATAAAATAAGAAATGAAAGAGGGGAAGTTATCATGGATGCCACAGAAATACAAAGTATCATCCAAAAATACTCTGAAAAACTGTATGCCACCATATTCAATAACCAGAAGAAATGGACAAATTTTTAGAAACATAAAGATTACCTAGGCTAAATTACGAAGAATTGGAAAATCTAAATAGACCAATCACAAGTAAGGAAATTGAATCAGTCATCTGAAACTTTCCCAGAAGCAAAAGTCCTGGACCGGATGTTTTCATTAGTGAATTATACCACACAGTCAAAGAGGATCAAATATATGCCTTACTCAAACTCTTCCAAAAAATAGAAGAAGAAACTGTATTCCACAACTCATTTTATGAGGCCAACCTTACCCTGATACCAAAACCTGATAAGGATAACACAAAAAAAGAAAATTACAGACTAACGTCTCTGATGAATACAGAGGCAAAAATTCTAAAAAAAGTTCTAGCAAATTGAATGCAACAATGCATTACAAACATACATCACGAACAACTAGGGTTCATCCCAGGGGCACAAGGATGGTTCAACATATGCAAATTGATCAATGTGATACACCACATAAACAGAAGAAAGGACAAAATCATGTGATTATATCAATTGATGCACAAAAAGCATTTGACAAGATACACCATCCATTTATGATTAAAATTCTTATTAAAATAGGTATAGAAGGAAAATACCTTAACATTATAAAAGCCATGTATGACAAACCCTCATTGACTATCGAACTAATGTGGTGAAAAACTGAAGCCCTTTGTTGTATATTCAGGAATCTGAGAGGACTGTCCCCTATCACCTCTGCTATTCAACATAGTATTGGAAGTCCTAGCCAAACCTATCAGGCAAGAGAATAAAATCAAAGGCCGCCAAATTGGTAATGAAGAAATTAATTTCACTTTTTGCAGATGACATGATGCTATATATAGAAAACCTTAAAGACTCCACCAAAAAGCTATTAGAAACAATCAACGAATACAGTAAAGTTGCTGGCTACAAAAACAATGCACAAAAATCCCTTGCAATTCCTATATACTAACAATGAAATAGCAAAAAAGAAGTGAAAAAACAATTTCTTTTGGAATTGCAACACAAAGAATAAAATACCTGGGACTAAACTTAACCAAAAATGTGAAAGACCTATATACTGAAAACTATAAAACCTTTTTAAAGAAAATTGAAGAAGACACAAAGAAATAGAAAGACATTCCGTGTTCATGGATTGGAAGAATCCACATAGTTAAAATGGCCGTATTATCCAAAACAATATACAGATTTAATGCAATCCCCATCAAAATCCCAGTGGCATTTTTTAAAGAAATAGAACAAAAATCATCAGCTTTGTATGGAACCACAAAAGACCCTGAATAACCAAAACAATCCTAAGAAAAAGAACAACGTTGGAGCTGTCACACTCCTTGACTTCAGCTTGTACTAGAGCACAACAATAATCAAAAGAGCATGGTATTGGCAGAAAAATTGACACACAGATCAATGAAATAGAATTGGGAACCCAGAAATAAACCTACAGAAATATGGACAGATAATTTTTTACAAAGAAGCCAAAAACATACAAATGAGAAAAGACAACTTCTTCAACAAATGGTTCTGGGAGAATTGGAAAGCCTCATTCAAAAGAATGAAACTAGAGTGCTATCTGTCACCATGTACCAAAATTAACTCAAAATAAATGAAAGACCTAAATATGAGACCTGAAACAATAAACAGCATAGAAGTAAACATAGGTACTATGTTTGAACCTTGGGTTCAAAGAGCATTTTATGAATTTGACTTTAATTAAAATGGCTATATTACCCAAAGCAACATACAGATGTAATGCAATCCTCATCAAAATCCCAATGGCATTTTTTAAAGAAATAGAACAAAAAATTATCAGATTTATTTGGAACCAGAAAAGATCCAGAATAGCCAAAGCAATCTTAAGGAAAAAGAACAATGCTGGAGGTATCACAGTCCGTGACTTTAGCTTGTACTACAGGGCAACAATAATCAAAACAGCATGGTATTGGCAGAAAAATAGACACATAGACCAATTAAATTGAATTGAGAACCCAGAAATAAAACCACATAAATATGGACAGATAGGTTTTGACAAAGAAGCATAAAACATACAATGGAGAAAAGACAGCCTGTTTAACAAATGGTGCTGTAGAATTGGATAGCCATGGGCAAAAGAATAAAACTGGAGTGCGATCTGTCACCATGTACCAAAATTAATTCAAAATGGATCAAAGACTGAAGCATAAGACCTGACACAATAAACTGCATAGAAGGAAACATAGGTACTAAACTTATGGACCTTGGGTTCAAAGAGCATTTTATGAATTTGACTCCAAAGGCAATGGAAGTAAAAGCTAAAACAAACGAATGGGACTATATGAAACTTAAAAGCTTCTGCACAGCAAAAAAAACCATCGACAAAATAAAGAGGCAACCAATTGAATGGGAGAAGATTTTTGCAAATAGTGCCTCTGATACGGGGCTAATATTCACAATATACAAAGAACTCATGTAACTCAAGAACAAAAAACAAACAACCCAATTGAAAAATGGGCAGATGACCTGAAGAGACATTTCTCCAAAGTGGACATATACATGGCAAATAGACATATGAAAAAATGGTCAAAATCACTAATCATCAGAGAAATGCAAATAAATAATACGATGTGGTATCACCTCAACACTGTCAGAATGGCTATCATCAACAAGACAAATAATTACAAGTGTTGGAGAGGCTGTGGAGAAAAAGGAACCCTCATACATCGTTGGTAGGAATGCAGACTGGTGCAGCCATTATGGAAGGCTGTGTGGAGGTTCCTCAAAAAATTATGAATGGAATTACCATATGACACAGCAATCCCACTCCTAGGTATCCTCCCGAAAAATATGAAAACATTTATCCACAAAGACGCATGTGTTCCAATGTTCATTGCAGGTTTATTTATGGTGGCTGAGACATGGAAACAACCAAAATGTCCTTTGATAGATGAATGGATAGATGAATGGTATATATACACCATGGAATACTATTAGGTGGTAAGAAAAGATGATATAGGAACATTTGTGACAACATGGAAGGATCTTGAGAGTATAATGCTAAGCGAAATAATTCAGACAGGAAAAGCAGAGAACCATATGATTTCACTGATGTGTGGTATGTAAACCAAAACAACAAAAGAACAAGACAAACTAATGAGAAACAAAAACTCAGACACAGGCAATTGTTTAGTGCTTACCAGAGGGTAAGGAGGGAGGGGGTTGATGAGGTTAAAGGGGATTAAATATGTTGTGATGGAAGGAGAACTGACTCTGGGTGGTGAACACACAATGGGATTTATAGATGATGTAATACAGAATTGTACACCTGAAATCTATGAAACTATACTAACAATTGTCACCCCAATAAACTTTAATTTAAAAAAATAACAAAACAAAACATTGAGCTATCTATTTGATATTTCCAAAAGATTTTTCACTCAAAATTTAGTCCACAGTCTCCATTAGATTACATATTAGGGCACATGAAAATCTTAAACATCTTCTCCACAAATATTGGTAAAACATTTTAGCTCTCCTTGAGTGGAAAACTTGTTACAGTTGTTAGAAACACAATTTGTATCCAAATGTTTTAAATAAACCTGTGACTCATTTACTGTTTACTTGACTGATGACAAAAATTTTTAAATCAAATGTATAAAAATCTCCATTTGCATTGTCTTTGTATTATGTATGTCTAAGTGCATACGTTATATACATGTGGTAGTTTTCTACCTCTGGATGGTATTGCCACAGTTAATTTGTAGAAGACTTCTGTTTTAATTGGCTGAGAAAAAACATAATTGCTTATGTAAATTAAGTATTTATAAAATTCCCAGAATTATGGAAACTAACCCAGAAGTTTTCCTGGGATGATCTTTGGTATATAATGATAATTTAATATTGTCGGTTTAATGAAAATATGTGTACGTTCAAAGTTGTCTGCATTATATTTAAAACTGATTCTTCCAATAGTATGTTGAAAAGGAATGGTGAGAATATGCAACCTTGTTTTGTTCCTGCTTTTAGAGGAAAACCTTTCAACCATTCATTGTGGAGTATGTCAGCTGTGGGTTTGTCGTATACGATCCTTATTGTGTTGAGGAACTTTTTCTGCATACACAATTTGTTGAGAGTTTTTATCATTTAAAAAATGTTGTTATTTTGTCAAATGATTTTTATGTATCCATTGTAAGGATCATAGTATATTTTTCTTTCATTCTACATCACATTTATTGATATGTATGTTGAACAATTCTTACATCTCAGGGATAAATCCCACTTTATCATGGTGAATAATTCTTCTAATGTGCTACCGAATGCAGTTTGTTAGTACTTTGTTGATGATTTTTGCATCTATATTTATCAGGTATGTTGACTTTAAATTTATTTGCCCTAGTGTTCATACCTGACTTTAGTATTGAGACCGGTTAGTTAGCATGTCCCTAGATAGACAGGAAGGTCCCTGGTGGAATAAACAAAGACAGCCATATCCTAAAACTCCAGGTTTTGAAATCACTCCTTTGTTCCAGGACAAAATGTAACAATGCCTTGAGGTTAATCATAAAATTCCTTTTAGCCCGACAAACAGAGCAGATCTGATAGATAAGAGTGGGTTACTTTGGTAATTCCTTTAGGATGGAGACGCAGAGCAAACCTGGCCGACGAATTTCATTAGAAGGCACCAGTTCCCTTCTTCAAACAGCTCCCTTTCCCCAAATAGGCAAGGGAAGGTATGAAAGTAAGAGCTTTTGAATTGGAGTTTTGGATTTCTCCGGGTAGATGCTAGGAGTGGAATTACTGGATCATAGGGTAGTTCTATCTTCAGATTCCTGAGATACCTCCATACTGTTTTCCATAGTGGCTGCACTAATCTGCAATCCCACCAACAGTGCATTAGTGTTCCCTTTTCTCCACATCCCCGCCAGCATTTGTTGTTTGTTGATTTATTGATGATAGCCATTTTGACTGGGGTGAGGTGGTATCTCATTGTGGTTTTTATTTGCATTTCTCTGATGGTTAGTGAGGTTGAGCATTTCTTCATATGTTTTCTTGCCTTCTGTATGTCCTTTTTAGGAAAATGTCTCCTCAAGTCCTCTGCCCATTTTTTAATTGGGTTGTTTGTTTTTTTGGAGTTGAGTTGAGTAAGTTTTTTATAGATTTGTGATATTAATCCCTTATCAGATATATCATTGGCAAATATCTTTTCCCACTCAGTAGGATCCCTTTTTGTTTTATTGATGGTTTCCTTTGCTGTGAAAAAACTTTTTAGTTTGATGTAATCCCACATGTTTATTTTTTCTCTTACTTCCCTCACGCGAGGGGATATATCAGTGAAAATCTTACTCCGGGTAATGTCCATGAAGTTTCTTCCTATATTTTCTTCAAGATATTTTATGGTTTCAGATCTTATATTTAAGTCTTTAAGCCATTTTGAATTTATTTCAGTATGCACTCCTATGTTTATTGCAGCACTTTACACAATAGCCAAGATATGGAAACAACCGAAATGCCCATCGGTCAATGACTGGATTAAGAAGCTGTGGTACATTTATACAATGGAGTACTACGCAGCCATAAAGAAAAAAGAAATCTTATCATTTGCAACAACATGGATGGATCTAGAGAACATTATGTTAAGTGAAATAAGTCAGAAAGAGAAAGACAAGTACCATATGATCTCACTTATATGCGGAATCTAAAGAAAAGAATATGTGTATGAACTAATCAGAAACAGTTTTGGGGACACAAAAAACCGAGAGTTGTTAGATGGGCGGGGGGGAGGGGGTTGGGGATGGGGGGAAGGGTGAAGGGATTGGGGGGCGGCTGGTGACCACAGGATGGCCTCAGGGTTTTTTGAGAATTACTTTGGGGAACTTATTCAATAGTGTTTGGGGATTTTGTTGGGTGTCCGATGGACATGTGTCCTGTTTGGGAGACCACCTCAGGGATGCTGTGGATGCCTGGTCATGGCATTGTACAGCAGAGACTGGACATTAATGAATGCCAACTATAATTTTATGTGTATAATGTGATGGCTCGGTGTGAGGTCGGGGTGGTGGTGGATGGGGGGAGGGGGGTTCATGGTGTGAGGGATGTAAAAATAAAATAAAATAAAATAAAACTATAAAAAAAAAGTAAGAGCTTTTGCCTCAGTCAGGGGGCATCCCCCATTCGGGACCCCCTCCCACTCTGGAGCTCTGACTCTTCGTTTTCAATAAACTATCCTCTTTTTAAAGCTCTGTGCCTCTCCTGGGTCCGTGTTTGCATTCTTTGGTCTCACGAGACACACGAGACACAATCCCGGCCCACACCCAGAAACTGCCAGCAGATCCAACATCATCTGTACCATTTGGGGACTCACAGGAAAAATATTCCTACATCAGTATCAGGGTAATACTGGTCTTGTAAACTGAGTTTGGGAGTGTTGCCTCCTTTTTAATTTTTTGGAAGAGTTTGAGAAGGACTAACATTAATTCTTTTTTTACATGATTTGTGGAATTCAGCAGTGAAACTATCTGATCTTAGGGTTTTCTTGACAGGTAATTTTTGATTATTGATTTAATATCCTTACCTTTTGTGGGTCTGTTCAAATTTTCTATTTCCTTATGATTCAGGCTTCGTAAGTTTTATGTTTCTAGGAATTTATTCATTTTCTAGGTTATCCAGTTTGTTGGTGGATAATTGTTGATATCAGTCTCTCTGCATTCATTGTATTTCAGTGGTATCAGTGTGATGTCTCCTCTTTCTTTTTGATTTATTTGATCCTCTTTTTTTCTGAGTTACCATATTTTGCCATGTATGATGCACTCCTGTATATACTGCACACCCACGTTTTTGGCCCAAATTTTCAGGAAAATAAATCTTTTGTTTTAATTTTTTAATTCAAATTTTTATTTGTTTACATTTAGGCATTGTGTTTTTCTATTATAAAGGAATTTTAGCATTTTGTTTTTAACATGTTATAATACAAGAAATTTTATGTAACAATTACAAAACACAAGCACAGCTACAAGGTAGGAAAATTTTATGTAGCAGTAACAAATTTACGATATTTACACATCATAGAAGGCCAAGAACTCTTCCTCACTGCAAGTTTTTCATGAGTTCAACAAAACCTATTATCATCTTCTAGGGTATTATTTTGCATATGGATATCATTATTGATTTCTAGAGTTACACTTTTAACTCATAAGCATAAATAAAAGCATTAAAAACATTTACATGGATACAGAATTAGTACTACCCATGTATAATGTGCATTCTTATTTTTCCCTCACAAATTTGGGCAAAAAAATATGCATTATACATGGCAAAATATGGTAGTCTATCTAAAGGTTTGTCAATTTTGTTCATCTTTTCAAAAAAAAATAGATCTTAGTTTTATTGATTTTCTCAGTTTTTTAGTTTGTGTGTGTGTGTGTGTCTATTTCATTTATTTATGCTCTAATCTTTATATCTCCTTCCTTCTGCCACCTTTGGACTTAGTTTGTTCTTTTTTTAATTCCTTGAGGTGTAAAGTTAGGCTATATTTAAGATTTCTCTTTTTTCTTAATACAAGTGTTTATGGCTATAAACTTTCCTCTTAGTACTGTTTTCGCAGCATTGCATAGGTTTTGATATGTTGTGCTCTATTTCCATTTGTTTCAAGTTATTTTTTAACCTCATTTTTGATTTACTTTTTGTCTTTTTAGTTGTTTAATAGTGTGTTGTTTAATTTTTATTAATATTGGTTGTTTAATAGTGTGCTGTTGAATTTTCCAGTTTTCATTTTTCTCTTATTGATTTCAAGTTTCATATCATTGTCGTTGGAAAAGACACTTGGTACAATTTTAATCTTGAATTTGCTAAGACTTTTATTTTGTGATCTATAATATGATTTTTCCTTCTAATATACCATGTGCACTTGAGAAGAATGTGTATTCTTGCTGCTGTTGTTATATGGAATGTTCTGTATATGTCTGTTAATTCTGTTTCATCTAAAGTATCGTTCGAGTCCAGTGTTCTCTTGATAATTCTGTCTACATGATTTATCCATTGTTGAAAGTATTGAAGTCCCTTACTATTATTGTATTATTGTTTATTTTAGCCTTCATATATGTTAGCATTTGTTTAATGTATTTAGGTGCTCCAAGTTGGGTTCATATATGTTTATAATTGCTATATCTTCTTGATGAACTGAACCCCTTATTACAAAATGATCATATTTGGCTTTTGTCAACATTTTGGCATAATGTCTATTTTGTGTGGTACAAGTATAGCTACTCCTGATCTCTTTGGTTTCTGCTCACATGAAATATCTTTTACTATCCTTTTCTTTGAACCTATGTGTGTTTTTAAAACTGAAGTGAGTCTCTTTTAGACATAGTTGGGTCTCAGCTGTTATCCATCCAGCTACTCTTTGCTTTTTGATTGGAGAATTCAATCCACTTACATTTAGAGTAATCATTACTAGGTTAGTACTTACTAATGTCATCTTATTTTTTCTTGCTGTTTTGTAGTTTCCTGCTTTTTTGAAATCTTATTGCATTCCTTGTGAATTTGTGATTTTATATAGTGGTATGCTTTGATTCATTCTCTTTAATTTTTATGAATCTAATGTAAGTTTTTGCTTTCTGGGTATCATAAGGTTTACATAAAAACTATCTTACATATATAACAATCTTTTCATGCTGATAATTTAAGTTTAGTCATGTACAAACACTACCCTTTTACTCACTCTCCTTTATGGTTGATGTTACCATTTGCATCATTTTATATTGTGTACACATTAAAAATTTTTGAAGCTATAGCTATTTTTAACACTGGTTTTTGTTTGTTTTAATTTATTGGGGTGACAATTGTTAATGAAATTACATAATTTCAGGTGTACAATTCTGTATTACATCATCTATAAATCCCCTTGTGTGTTCACCACCCAGAGTCAGTTCTCCTTCCATCACCATATATACCCTCATCTCCCTCCCCCCACCCCTTTTACCCTCTGGTAACCACTAAACTATTCTGTGTCTATGAGTTTTTGTTTCTCATTTGTTTGTCTTGTTCTTTTGTTGCTTTTAGTTTATATACCACATATCAGTGAAATCATAGGGTTCTCTGCTTTTTCTGTCTGACTTATTTCGCTTAACATTATACTCTCAAGATCCATCCATGTTGTCACAAATGTTCCTATATCATCTTTCTTTAACACCGAATAGTATTCCATTGTGTATATATACCACACCTTCTTTATCCATTCATCTATTGAAGGACATTTTGGTTGTTTCCATGTCTTGGCCATCTTAAACAAAGCTGCAATGAACATTGGAGCACACGTGTCTTTGTGGATAAATGTTTTCAGATTTTTTGGGTAGATACCCAGGAGAGGGATTACTGGGTAATACGGTAATTCTATTCGTAATTTTTTGAAAAACCTCCACACTGCCTTCCATAGTGGCTAATTTCTTCAAACTTTATTCACTGTCATTTCATCATACTCTTTTAAACCATCCTCTGAAATCATTTTTGTGTCTTATGATTTATGTTAATGCAGAATAAATTTTAAAATTCTTTTTCATGAGTTTTTTTTGAAAATCAGTTACCCCTGGAGTCAACTCAGCCCTTAGCCCAATACTTCAAAACTATTTATTATTCAATTAAAATGTTCTGAAACAAATGTAAATGGCTCCAGAATTTTAAAGTGTGTTGATGATAATGGCTCCCCATGAGATGAGCTGTCAAACCAATGATGGCCACCTAAAATAAACGTTTCCCCACAGGCATTTCAAATCACTAGACTGAATCTCTGCATTTCAGACTCTATTCCATAGTGGAATATTTTTGACAAGCAAATTTCCTTTTTAGACAGCCAGAAGCTCCACATAATTTGCAGAAGAGCCATATTTGAGGACACTGTTGATGATCCTTAACAGCCCATTTTCAATCACAGAAGGCAACAAAAGACATTTATTTTGTGAATTAACAAGCTACTTTGTGTGTGTGTGAGTGTGTGTGAAATACAAAGAGAGAAATACAGAGACAGAGATAGAGACAGAGAGAGAGAGAGAGAGAGAGAGAGAGAGAGAGAGAGAGAGAGAGAGAGAAGTAGATGGAGAGCAAGAGGAGGAGAAGAAGCAGAAGAGAAAATATGTCTGTCCTTTTGGATATTATTCATTGGTCCCTGTAGACCCACTTTCCATCTTTCTGTATATTGTTCTATAACCCTGGCATTAATTTGATTTGCTTCCTCTGGCTTTCAGCTGACTTAGTTAATGTGAAGCACTGACAGATTGGAAGATAACAGGAGAGATGTTATAGTCTTTATGCCCCAGTTCTCTCCCTGCTGGGATATAGATTGGCAGTATTCTTAAGAAGGTCACAGCACCCACTGGATGGCCCTCTTCTTTTTTTTTTTTTTTTTTTTTGTTGAGAGCCCACTGGCCCATGTGGGAATCGAACCGGCAGCCTTCGGAGTTAGGAGCATGGAGCTCTAACCGCCTGCGCCACCGGGCCGGCCCTGGATGGCCCTCTTCTAAATTAAGAAATGCTTCACAATTTCTCCCTCAACCCACACCTAGCTTCTCAAGGAAAGTTCCTTATGACCAATTAACAGAAAAGAATACAAGCATATTTATGGGTAAATTTATAAAATGAACTGACCCCAGCCAGAAAGGGATTTCCATCTTTTTACAGCAGCACTCTAAAATGTCTTTCAAAGGAAATCATGAAAGGGAATCATGCCAGTGGGCAGAACTTTAGGTAGTACATATGATTAGTTGGCCACTTTACCTATAAGAGATGGTCTGAGGTACGGATCTATAATGATTTATGTACAGTGGCTAATGAGTTGTCCAGTTAAACAAATGATATGAGAAGAAAAAAGACATTTGGGGAGAATATTTGTGGCTAACCCTCTTGAAATATGTACAGAATGTGAGAATAGTTGAGTAATACCAGCCATCAGACATGCACTATGGAGGTAGCCTCAATAGTCAGGAAGAATAAAATGATTACCCTATGGATGTCTTATAGCCTTTTTTCTGCCACCCTTGGGTTTGCTTCCTGGACCCACACACAAAGAGGTCTTCATGGCAGGAATGAGGTCCATGTATCCATCAATAATTCAGCATGGACTACCTGTCACCCATGTTAATCTGACTACTGCCACTACTGAATGCCAACCTACAAACATCAGAAGATATACTGAGCTTCCAATATGATTCCGTTTCCCCAAGGAACTGACTGACTGGTTGCAGGATGATTTCATGCATACCTCAGATTTGAGTTTACCTTCCTTGTCTATTTATGAACTTGTTTATGAACTTCCAGAAGGACTTCTTCATCAGTATCATATCACAATCAAAAGTGCCTCTGATGAAATCAAATCTCTGTATATCGCTATATATCTAGATCTAGATCTGGATATATATTGCAAATGGACTCATGCCAACAAAATTAATGTATCTACCTACATGTCCCACCATCAGGAAAAGAGCTGGCTTGATAGGATGGCAAAATTGCCAGCAGAAGGTTCAGGTATTTTATCATTTGTGATATGATACCCATGAGTTAAGGACACTGTTTATAGGATCCAGTATATGCCTTACATCAGAAGCTAATACCTCGTTTTATCCATCTTACAGCCAGAATATTCTGATCTGAGAACCAAAGTGAGGAATATATGAGAGTAGCCTCTATCACTATTAAACCTAATAAACAACATATGATAATTTGCTTTCTTACCCAACTACATTGAATCAAGTAGGTTTGAAGGTTCAAATATTTAAGAAGGAATGCTTCCACCAAGAAACACAACCATGGTTCTGTTAAGTTGGAAGCTGGGACTGCTTCCTAGCTATGGGGAGTTCTAACTACTATGTAACCAAGTGGACAGAGACTTTGATCCCAGTTATCTAGAGAGGAAATAGTGTTGTGACACAAACGGGAATGTCTAATTATGTAAAGAATCCTAAGGACTCTCAGGGATGCCCCTTGGTCGGTCCCTTGTCAAATAATTGTATTCAATGAAAACTGTGGTAACCTGATGAAGACAGGACCTCCAAGAACTCAGACCTGCATTCATTAAGTTGAGGTCACCTCACTTACTAAAGAATCCTTTCCAGCTGACATGCTGGCAGAGTAATGGGTTGATAAAATGAGTTGAGGAAATTGCAGTTATGATATCAACTTAGTTTTCATCACGAACTACAAAATCAGGGACTAGCGCAGTAAAATAACTTATTAATAAACTATTACCTCCTTTATTTCTACCTTACATAATGGATATCACTAGTGGCTGTTAACATTTTAAGTTTCAGAAGGGAGTATGACTGAATTGACATCACCACACAATAGTACTTCAATAATATAGAAATTTGTATGACCCCTGCATTGGGGACAACATTTTCATCTATATAAAGGACACAACATTCCAAAGACAAGAAGTGGACACGGAGGGGCAAAGGAATGGACTGTCTTGAATGTTCTTTGTTTGGCCTTCCTATATATGTTTATTGACCATCATTTGTTGCGTCCAGTGCAACACAGGCAGTGAGCAAATGAGAAGGGGCGGCGAAGGGTTAAGAAAGAAACAGAAATCAAGAAATTTGTGCAATAGGGGCCAAGGGTCTCACAGCCTCAAAGGACTGAGAGCCCTGAATCGGGCCACCCTGTGGCTTTTATTGATGTATACACAGGAAGTAGCATTGTTATCTCGCTGGTCTGTGAGTCTCATACATCATACCAGAAAACTGATTCAAACCAATCACACTTGCCTGCAAACAGCTGGAATCAAAAA
Source organism: Rhinolophus hipposideros (assembly GCF_964194185.1). Classification (NCBI taxonomy): domain Eukaryota; kingdom Metazoa; phylum Chordata; class Mammalia; order Chiroptera; family Rhinolophidae; genus Rhinolophus; species Rhinolophus hipposideros. The sequence goes on from NC_138059.1 coordinate 50,382,425, forward strand.
TCCCATGATGTCTTAATAATCGTGGTATGTGCCTCCCGAGGGACAAGACCTTTATTCTGAAACTTATTGATAAGAATGGAAAGAGAACTTGACATTATCACATCACTGACTCACTTCACAAGCAGGTTGTGGGAAGGAATATAGCCACATAGGCAGAAGCTCTCCTTAGCCAGGGAAAGGTGGAGGGCTGTGCCCACCTCTGTCAACCCCATGAGTTCTTCTGGTGGTCCCTACGTGGCTGTGCCTGGCTTGGGTTTCTCCCTCACCCCGTGGGGAATCTTACCTGTCATTGGCTAACCAGCCATCTTTTGGGGCCAAACAGAGAGACATAAGGTGTAAGCACAAAGGTGGAGCAAAGTCCCTGAAAGGATCAGTCTCACAGACTCTTCTTTCTTTAGGGATAGGCACAAGGGGACAGACCGTTAGGCTGCTACGTGACAACAATCATTCTTCTTCCTTCTCTGCTTCTCAAGAGGCTCTCTGAGCTACATCACTTGAGATCCTTGCCTTCCAGCTTCTGGTTGGGTTTTGCCAATGGGAGGTGTTAGTAGTTCAGAGGTCAGAAATGGAGAAATGTCAAGGGTTTGTCCCCCTGGCTCTTTCCCATTGACCTTGTGGTTTAGTGGTAGCTGCTTCCTCTAGTGAAGACCAGATCTCCTGTCAGGTGGACCTGTGCTGCAGGTTTGACCTCGTCTATTGATGCCACATTCTACTGATGAAGATTTCCCACTAAAGATAGTCTTGACTGCTTCATATTACTTGTTTGCTTTTCGCAAGCCTACTCACACATCTGTGGACAGTTCCGTTAATAATCATGTTTCTTTGCTATCTATTTCCAGCTGACAAATTCCCATTTCCACAGGTTCCCTTTGTGAGAAAGCAAACATTCGAGATTGAAATAAGTCTATTCTAAAGGTCTTTCAATGGATTTTTCTCAATATAAAAGAAAAACAAATAAACAAACTAGATTTTTAATGAGACAAATACTTGTGAACTTCACATAAAAATTGCAAGCTTATCAACAAGATGTGACCAGCTTCCCATCCACAAAGTCTCCATGTTCAGACCTTCTCTATATGTCATGGAATCATATTATACAAATCAATCAACGTTTCAAGAATTCACCTATGCAAGTAAGCGTAGAACCTATAAAACTAATTTCCATCTAAATGAGTGGTGACCAACACTGAGGTTTCTGGGGAATCCTCAAGTTAATCATGGGAGGTTGTCAATCAATCTCAAAAATTTGTAAAGTTTCAGATAAATCATGTATTTGTCATGACGCCTGTGAAGAAGTAATATGGCAACATACAGAAAACATTTTAAAGCACAAAATTAACTTTTGAATTTTTTAAAGGTGTGATTTATAATACTTTATAAATAAAATTATGAAGGCACTTCAGAGCATATTATAATAGTGCCTTATGACAAATATCTTGTTTTTTTCTACTATATATTTATTCCAAAAAAAAAGCAATGCTGGTAACTTTTAGTTTTAAGTAGATTGTTATTAATTATCAAGAGAAAGTCTTATTAAATCTTCTTGTTGGGTAGTGACACTATCAGCACAGAATGAAACAATTTGATGCAGGAGATTAAGGCTGTGTTGACAAGAACACCTGATTCACTTAGGTTCCTAAAATTTTGCATTGAAATCTAAATTAGCTGCTTTAATCAAACTGGTCAACACATTTTTAATCACCCAGACTACTCTCTTTCTAGCTTCTAACAAAAAATTTACCCTTACTTTGGAAATTTCAGCCTCATCTGCAGCTTCTCTCACCTGCCTGCATTCTCAACAACCTTCATGGCATATCAGAGCTCACTTATTCCAATACAGTCAGCCTATCCCTGTTGGGTCTTTTGTGCACATTTATGGCCCCTTCTTTATACTTCTTATTTGACACTTAGCATGAGCCACTAATTCGTTTAGTGATCTTGTTTGATGGATTCTTTTTACCAGACTAAGGGTCAAATTCTTTAGAAGCAGAAGACCTCTTGTGATTCAAATGTAGGAACCAAAATGTACTCACCCATAGAAAATGCTCAGTAAATGTTTGTGATAATTTTTGAATGAGTAAAAGGATTTGTTCCCTAGCCTTCTCCTTCATTTTGTTCTCATGAGCCAGGCCAAGAACATGCCATACTGGGCCATCATATCACTTGTAGAAAGCCTATCTTTAATCAGATATTGAATGTCGATATGTAAGAAGGGCGGTGAGCTAAGATTGAAGGGACTTGAAATCTAGTCTAGCACAATTACTAGCCCACGTGCAAGCTAGCTATTTGCTATCTCAGTTCTGTTGTTTCTATTATAGGAGTTGAAATAACAATTCCCAATCACAGAAAATTGTATAGAGACTCAAATTATATAATACATAGCTAACTTTACAAAAAAAAAAAAAAAAACTATCATGAAGTTGGAGTTGGATATAGACCTCTCCTCAAGGGAGCTGTACTTGCGACTATTGTGACACTGTAACTGCCACCAGAAACATGAATTTTCTATACAGGAACCTGTTCCCAAAATGACTGCTTCTGTCTTACTTCCAAATGCTAGTTTGGAGCTTTCTTCTAAAGGTGATTCACTGATTAGATGTACTGACTGCAGTGATTTAAACTCAGCCTAGCTTTAGTCTTTAATAGAATGATTGGTCATTAATCAAGAAGCTAGAGATTCATAGAGGTTATGTTTTCTTTTTACTCTGAGCCTAGGAAAATCATCCAATACAGCAGCAATTGTGTTTAAGCCTTCATCATTAGACAGACAGTTTGTGTCTTGTCATTAGAAAAAGAATGGACCGCAGTCTACTCTAATCACACAGTGACTGAATAACACTAACAAGAATAAGAAATTTATGTTCGGTTTTGTTTTATTTTTTCTATAAAGGCTGGGGGGCAGTTCATACTTGAAATAATTCAGCAGTGAACTTTACACAAAAAATACAGAAAATAAACTAGTTGCTATGTTCCCCACCAGTTCAGCTGTCCCAATTTAGCTTGGCTTTAGCCTGTGCTGCACAAACATGGCCAAGTCTTTGCACTTGCATTTTAAAGGTTGCTTCTGGAAAAATCCTAATCTCATACTGTGTTTCCCCGAAAATAAGACCTAGCCAGAGAGTCAGCTCTAATGCGTCTTTTGGAGCAAAAATTAATATAAGACCGGGTATTTTATATTATATTATATTATATTATATTAATTATATTATATTATATTATGCTATGCTATGCTATGCTATGCTATGCTATGCTATGCTATGCTATGCTATGCTATATTATATTATATTATATTATATTATATTATATTATATTATGAATGGGTCTTATATTAATTTTTACTCCAAAAAATGCATTAGAGCTGATTGTTCACCTAGGTCTCATTTTGGGGGAAACACGGTAGGAATAGTGGGGCTAGAGAAATTTCAAAACCCAGGGAGCACACAGAGCTGAACAAGAAAAGTGGCTCCCAAGACGTAAAAATATTTGTTTTCCCCTCAGCCTGCTCTCTAAACCAGAGAGAAAATATTTCTTTTTTTAAAAAATTTATTTATTGGGGTGACAATTGTTAATGTACATAATTTCAGGTGTACAATTCTGTATTACATCATCTATAAATCCCATTGTGTGTTCACCACCCACAGTCAGTTCTCCTTCCATCACCATATATTTGATCCCACTTACCCTCATCTCCCTTCCCGCACCCCCCTTACCCTCTGGTAACCGCTAAACTATTGTCTGTGTCTATGAGATTTTGTTTCTAATTTGTTTGTCTTGTTCTTTTGTTGTTTTTGGTTTATATACCATATGTCAGTGAAATCATATGGTTCTCTACTTTTTCTGTCTGACTTATTTCACTTAGCATTATACTCTCAAGATCCATCTATGTTGTCACAAATGTTCCTATATCATCTTTTCTTACCACCAAATAGTATTCCGTGGTGTATATATACCAAAACTTCTTTTTCCATTCATCTATTGAAGGACATTTTGGTTGATCCCATGTCTTGGCCACCGTAAACAAAGCTGCAATGAACATTGGAGCACACGTATTTTTATGCATAAATGTCCAGATTTTTTGGGTAGATACACAGGAGAGGGATTGCTGGGTCATATGGTAATTCTATTCATAGTTTTTTGAAAAACATACACACTGCCTTCCATAATGGCTGCACCAGTCTGCATTCCCACCAACAGTGTGTGAGGGTTCCTTTTTCTCCACAGCCTCTCCAACACTTGTTACTATTTGTCTTGTTGATGATAGCCATTCTGACTGGGGTGGGGTGATATCGCATTGTGGTTTTCATTTGTATCTCTCTGATGATTAGTGATGTTGAGCATTTTTTCATATGTCTATTTGCCATTTGTATGTCCTCCCTGGAAAAACGTCCCCCCAGGTCCTCAGCCCATCGTTCAATTGGGTTGTTTGTTTATTTGTTGTTGAGTTTCATGAGTTCTTTGTATATTTTGGATATTAGCCTCTTATCGGAGGCACTGTTTGCAAAAATCTTCTCCCATTCAGTTGGTTGCCTCTTTATTTTGTCAATGGTTTCTTTTGCTGTGCAGAAGCTTTTAAGTTTCATATAATCCCATTCATTTATTTTAGCTTTTACTTCCATTGCCTTTGGAGTCAAATTCATAAAATGTTCTCTGACCCAAGGTCCATAAATTTAGTAGCTATGTTTTCTTCTATGCAGTTTATTGTGTCAGGTCTTATGATTAAATCTTTGATCCATTTTGAATTAATTTTGGTACATGGTGACAGATCGCAGTCCAGTTTCATTCTTTTGCCCATGGCTATCCAATTCTCCCAGCACCATTTATTGAGGAGGCTGTCTTTCCTCCGTTGTATGTTTTTAGCTTCTTTGTCAAATATTACTGTCCATATTTATGTGGTTTTTATTTCTGGGTTCTCAATTGAGTTCCATGGGTCTATGTGTCTGTTTTTCTGCCAATACTATGCTGTTTTGATTATTGTAGCCCTGTAGTACAAGCTAAAGTCAGGGAGTGTGATGCATCCAGTATTATTCTATTTTTCTTTAGATTGCTTTGGCTATTGGGGGTCTTTTGTGGTTCCAAACAACTCTGATGACTTTTTGTTCTATTACTTTAAAAAATGCCATTGGGATTTGTTTTTTATTTTAATTTATTAGTTTCAGGTGTACAAGACAAGGTAATACTTAGACGTTCATCATTTATATCCCTCACACTGTGAACCCCTCTTCCCCCCTTCCACTATCCCTCCGACCTCGAACCGAGCCATCACATTATATATATAAAATTATAGTTGGCATTCATTATTGTTTAGCTTCTGGTGTACAGTGCCATGATCAGGCATCCACAGTATCCCTGAGGTGGTCTCCCAAATAGGACACCCTGGGATTTTGATGGGGATTGCATTAAATCTGTATGTTGCTTTGGGTAATATGGCCATTTTAACTATGTTGATTCTTCCAATCCATGAGCACGGAATGTCTTTCTATTTCTTTGTGTCTTCTTAAATTTCTTTCAAAAATGTCTTTTAGTTTTCAGCATATAGGTCCTTCACATCCTTGGTTAAGTTTATTCCTAGGTATTTTATTTTTTTTACTGCAATTGCAAAAGGAATTGTTTTTTGTATTTTTTTTCTGAAATTTCATTGTTAGTATATAGGAATGCAATGGACTTTTGTATGTTGATTTTGTAGCCAGCAACTTTACTGTATTCATTGATTGTTTCTAATAGCTTTTTGGTGGAGTCTTTAGGGTTTTCTATATATAGCATCATGTCATCTGCAAAGAGTGATAATTTCATTTCTTCATTCCCAATTTAGATGCCTTTTATTTCTTTCTCTTGCCTGATTGCTCTGGCAAGGACTTCCAACTATATGTTGAAAAGCAGAGGCGTTAGGGGACAGCCCTGTCGTGTTCCTGAATGTAGAGCAAAGGGCTTCAGTTTTTCACCATTAATTATCAGATTAGCTGAGGGCTTGTCATAGATGGTCTTTATTATGTTAAGGTATTTTCCTTCCTTACTTATTTTATTAAGTGTTTTAATCATAAATGGATGTTGTATCTTGTCAAGTGCTTTTTCTGCATCAATTGATATAATCATTTAATTTTTGTCCTTATTTTGTTTATGTGATGTATCACATTGATGGATTTGCACATGTTTGTTGAACAATCCTTGTGCCCGGAGGATGAACCCCACGTGGTCATGGTGAATAATCTTTGTAATGCATTGTTGTATTCTATTTGCTAGAATTTTGTTTATGATTTTTGCATCTGTATTCATCAGAGATATTGGTCTGTAGTTTTCTTTTTTGTCTTGTCCTTACCAGATTTTGGTATCAGGGTAATCTTGGCCTCATAAAATGAGTTAGGCCTCATAAAATGAGTTAGGCCTCATAAAATGTGTTTTCTTCAATTTTTTGGAAGAGTTTGAGCAGAATTGGTATTAGATCCTCTTTGAAGGTTTGGTAGAATTCACTAGTGAAGCCATATGGTCCGTGACTTTTGCTTTTGGGAAGGTTTTGGATGACTGATTTAATTTCGTTACTGGTGATTGGTCTGTTTAGATTTTCCAGTTTTTTATGGTTCAGCCTTAGAAGGCTAATTTCTAAGAAATTGTCCATTTCTTCTAGGTTATTGAATTTGGTGCCATATAGTCCTTCATAGTATTCTTGGATGATCCTTTTATTTCTGTGGTGTCCGTGATAACTTCCCCTTTTTCATTTCTGATTTTGTTAATTATTGTCTTCTCTCTTCTTATCTTAGTGAGTCTAGCCAAGGGTTTGTCGATTTTGTTAATCTTTTCAAAGAACCAGCTCTTTGTCACATTAATTTTGTCTATTGTCTTTTTGTTCTCTATTTCATTTAGTTCTGCTCTGAGTTTTGTTATTTCCTTTCTTCTGCTGACCTTGGGTTTCGCTTGTTCTTGTTTTTCTAGTTCTTTAAGGTGTAACATGAGGTTATTTATTTGGGATTTTTCTTGTTTCTTGAGATAGGCCTGTAATGATATAAATTTCCCTCTTAAAACTGCTTTCGCTGCATCCCAAAATTTGGATAGGATGTATTTTCCTTGTCATTTGTATCTATGTATCTTTTGATCTCTCCTCTCATTTCTTCTTTGACCCGGTCGTTCTTTAAAAATATTGTTTAAACTCCATGTACTTGTGTTTTTTCCTGCTTTCTTTTCTCAGTTGATATCTAATTTCAAAGCCTTGTGATCAGAGAATATGCTTGGTATGATTTCAATCTTCTTAAATTTGCTGAGGCTGATTTTATGTCCTAATATATGGTCTATCCTTGAGAATGTTCCATGTACACTGGAAAAGAATGTATAGTGTGATGTTTTAGGATGAAATGCTCTATATATGTCAATGATGTCCATTTCATCTAATGTGTCATTCAGGGCTGCCATTTCGTTATTTATGTTCTGTTTGGATGATCTATCCATAGCTGTCAATGATGTATTTAAGTCCCCTAGTATAATTGTGTTTTGGTCAATTTCACCCTTTAGTTCTGTTAGTACTTGCTTGGTATATTTCGGTGCTCTCTGATTAGGGGCGTAAATATTGATGACTGTTATGTCTTCTTGTAGTATAGTCCCCTTTAGCATTATGAAATGTCCATCTTTGTCTCTTGTTATCTTTTTTCACCCTGAAGTTTGTTTCATCTGATATCATTATGGCTACACCTGATTTTTTCTGGTTACCATTTTCTTGGAGTGTCAATTTCCACCCTTGCACTGACTCTATGCTTGTCCTTGTAGCTGAGATGTGTCTCTTGTAGACAGCATATGGTTGGGATTAGTTTTTTGATCCAATCTGCTACTTTGTGCTTTATTATTGGTGAGTTCAGTCCATTTACATTTAGGGTGATTATTGATACGTGAGGAATTCCTGTCATTCTACCTTTAGTTTTCTAATAGGCTGTGTCTCCATTGTTTCTTTGCCTTTTTATTATTTCTGTGTGGTGGTATTCTATGATGTTTCCTGCTGTTTCTTCTTTTATTACAGTATAGGTTTAAGTTCTGGATTTTCTGAGTGGTTACCCTTAAGTTTATGTAAAAGAAAGTATGAAATTTAGATTATTTTCTTTTCTTCAGCACACTTACTTTCTCCATTCCCATATTCCGGTTCAGGCTTTTACTCTCCCCCTTTTTATGTTGCCACAAATTGTCTATGCTGATGGTGGTTGAATAGCCTCCTTTAGTATTTTTTCTAGTGCAGGTCGTATATTAGAACATTTCCTCAGCTTCTGTATGTCTGGAAAGGTCTGTATTCCTCCTTCATATCTATAGGATATCTTTGCTGGATATATTATTCTAGGTTCATGATTTCTCTCTTTCAATAGTTTGAATATTTGGTTCCACTCCCTCCTGTCTTGTAGAGTTTCTGCTGAAAAATCTGATGATAATCTAATGGGCTTTCCTTTGTAGGTTACCGTCTTCTTTTCCCTGGCTGCCTTGAGGATTCTTTCTTTGTTGTCAATTTTAGACAGCTTCAATACAATGTGCCTTGGAGAAGGCCTGTTGGGAATGAGGTAATTAGGTGTTCTATTTGCTTCTTGGATTCGAAGATCCAGTTCTGTCCACAAGTTTGGGAAGTTCTCATCAACAATTTGTTTGAATATATTCTCTGTTCCCTTCTCTCTTTCTTTTCCTTCTGGTATGCCCATTATTCTTATATTGCTCTTTCTAATAGCATCAGAAAGTTCTTGTAGAGTTCTTTCATTTCTTTAAATCTCAAGTCTCTTTCTATGTTCTATGTTTTCTCTGCACTATTCCAGCTTCTGACACAATGGGGGTTTCCCTGGGAGACAGGCTTCTCCTCTGTTAATAGTTGGCCTTTGTCACATGGCACAGCATCTGTTTTGCTATGCAGAGAGCTTTTGACGTTCCAAAGCTCTTTCTGTACCAGATTCACAGCCTGTATGTTTCAGCAGTTCTGTTTACTCCTGCAGGGATCTGCCCAGATAGCTGGGGCCAGGGGCGGGGTGAGTTGTGAGAGGTGGCCCAGAACAATGACCACCACAACAGCCAGTCCTGCGTCCACAGCTCCCTCCCCTTTGCTGGAACTAGTTGGGCTGCAAATCTGTGTCTGCGGTGCACAGTTCTCAGAACAGCAAAGATTCTATTCTTTTGATGTGACACTGCTACTGTTCCGTTTCTACCACCGGGCCGGTGGGGGTGGGCTGTGCTCTGTGAAGGTAGGGAAGGGGCGGCTAGTCTCAGTGCTTAAGGCTTCTGTTCTCTGCTCAGCAGTGAGGGCTTAAACCACTGTTTTCAGCCTTCTTCCCTCTGTCTTTTCTCCGAGTTTTCTGCCATGAGCGTTGGGTTCAACCGTGTTATATGCTGCCCCCTCAGCCCTGTGGCCCGTGAATGGAGCCCTAGCAGTCCGAGTTCTTCCCTCTCTGGCAGTTGCAGCAGTTCCAGGATGCAGCGAGCTCGGCACACTGAGCTAGGTCTGAGTCCTGCACCTGCAAGGCTCCATCTCCCCACTTCTCCCCTCCCTGGTCCCAGCTCACGCGATTAGCCCACCTGGAGGTGAATTCAGTAGTGGGCCTGTTCGTCTTGCCTGTCTGCTGTGCAGGGAGTCCTTTGTGAAGTTATTGTTGTTAGATTAGTTGTAATTTCCAGGGGAGCTTTACAGAGTCTCACCTCACGCAGCCATTTTGATCACAAATCCAGTAGTTAAAATCTTAATCAGGGTAATGTCTGTGAAGTTTCTTCCTATATTTTCTTGTAGGAGTTTTATGGTTTCAGATCTTACACTTAAGTCTTTAATCCATTTTGAATTTATTCTTATATATGGTGTAAGGAGGTAGTCCAACTTCATTTTTTGTATGTGTCTGTCCAGGTTGCCCAGCACCATTTATTGAATAGACTGTCTTTACCCCATCGTAAATTCTTGCTTCCATTGTCATAGATTAAATGGCAATATAGGCATGGATTTATTTCTGGACTCTCTATTCTGTTCCATTGATCTATGTGTCTGTTTTTATGCCAGTACCACGCTGTTTTGATTACTGTAGACTTGTAGAATAATTTGATGTCAGGTATCAATATACCTCCCACTTTGTTCTTATTTCTCAAGATTGTTGAGGCTATCCGGGGTCTTTTATGGTCCCATATAAATTTTAGGATTATGTGTTCTGTTTCTGTGAAAAAATGTTTTTGGTAGCTTGATAGGAATTGCGTTGAATCTGTATATTGCCTTAGGTAGTTGGATATTTTAATGATATTAATTCTTCCTATCCATGAGCATGGTATATCTTTCCATCTATTTGTATCTTCTTTAATTTCTCTCTTCAGTGTCTTATAATTTTCTGAGGACAGATCTTTTACTTCTTTGGTTAAATTTATTCCTAGGTATGTTATAGTCTTTAAAGTAATTGCAAATGGGATTGTTTTCTTAATTTCTCCTAGAGATATTTTATTATTGGTATATACAAATGCAACTGATTTCTGAATATTAATTTTGTATCCTGCTACTTTACTAAATTCATTTATCAGTTCTAATAGTTTTTTGGTGGAGTCTTTAGGGTTCTCTATGTATAGTATCATGTCACCTGCACATAATGACAATTTTACTTCCTCCTTACCAATTTGGATTTATTTTATTTCTTTTTCTTGTCTGATTGCTGTGGTTAGAACTTCCAGCACTACATTGAATAGAAGTGGAGATAGTGGGCAACTTTGCCTTGTTCATGATCTTAAGGGAAATGGTTTTAGCTTTTCCCCACTGAGTCTGATGTTAGCTGTGGGTTTATCATTATGGGCTTTATTATGTTGAGCTATGGTCCCTCTATTCCCACTTTGTTAAGAGTTTTTATCATAAATGGCTGCTGGATTTTGTCAAATGTTTTTTTTTTTTTTTTCCTGCATCTATTGATATAATTACATGATTTTTATTTTTCGTTTTCTTAATGTGGTGTATCACATTAATTGATTTGAGATATTGAACCACCATTGCATACTAGGAATGAATCCCACTGGATCATGGTGTATGATATTTTTAATGTATTGCTGAATGCTGTTTGCTAATATTTTGTTGAGGATTTTTTCCTCTATGTTCATTAGGGATATAAGCCTCTACTTTTCTTTTTTAGTAATGTCTTTGTATGATTTGGGGTTAGCGTGATAGTGGCCTTGTAAAAAGTGTTTGGGAGCCTTCCCTCCTTCTGGATTTTTTGGAATAGCTTGAGGAGAATAGGTGATAATTCTTTTTTGAAATTTTTGTAAAATTCACCTGTAAAGCCATGTGGTCCAGGGCTTTTGTTTGTTGGCAGCTTGTTGATTACTGATTCAATTTCCCTGGTGGTATTCAATTTATACAGGTTTTCTGTTATTCTTGAGTTAGCCTTGGAAGGACGTCTGCTTTTAGAAAATTTTCCATTTCTTCCAGATTGTCTAATTTGTTGGCATATAGTTGCTGATAGAAGTAATTTCTTAAAATTTGTTGTATTTCTGGTAACCACTAAACTATTGTCTGTGTCTATGAGATATTGTTTCTCATTTGTTTGTATTTCTGCAGTGTCTGTTGTCACTTCTCCCCTTTCATTTCTGATTTTATTAATTTGGGTTCTCTCTCTCTCTCTCTCTCTCTCTCTCTCTCTCTCTCTCTCTTTTTGATGAGTCTGGTTGAAGTTTTGTCGATTTTTTTTTGTCTTCTCTAAAAACCAACTCTTGGATTCATTGATCTTTTGTATTGTTTTTCTGGTCTGTATTTCATTAATTTCCGCTCTGATCTTTATTATCTCCTTCCTTGTACTCCCTTTGGGCTTATTTTGCCGTTCATTTTCCAGATCTCTGAAGTGTGAAGACAAACTGTTGATTAGTGATTTTTCTTGTTTCTTTAGGTAGTCCTGCATTACGATGAATTTCCCTCTTAGGACGGCTTTCGCTGAATCCCATAGATTTGGGGTCATCGTGGTTTCATTTTCATTTATCTCGAGATTTCTTTTGATTTATTCCTTAATCTCATGGTTGACCCATTCATTATTTAGTAACATGTTATTCAGCCTCCATGAATTGGTGTGTCTTCCAGTTTTTTCCTGTAGTTCATTTCTAGTTTCATAGTATTGTGGTTAGAAAAGACAACTGGTATGATTTCAATTTTCTTAAATTCATCAAAACTTGTTTTGTGGCCTAACATGTGGTCTATCTTGAAAAATGTTCCATGTGTGCTTGAGAAGAAAGTGTGTTTTGCAGCATTGGGGTGAAATGCTCTGAAAATACCAATTAAATCCAAGTGGTCCAATGTATCATTTAAGGCCGTTGTTTCCATAGTGATTTTCTGTTTGGAAGACCTGTCCCTTGTTGTCAGAAGTGTGTTGAAATTCCCTACTATGATAGTGTTACTGTTGATCTCTGTCTTTATGTCAGTCAGTACCTGTTTTACATATTTAGGTGCTCCTACGTTGGGTGCATAGATGTTTACTAGGGTTATGTCCTCTTGTCAGATCAATCCCTTTATTACTATGTAGTGCCCATCTTTGTCTTTTAATATATTCTTCATTTTAAAGTCTATTTTGTCAGATACAAGTATTGCAACTCCAGCTTTTTTTCTGATTTCCATTTGCATGAAATATCTTACTCCAACCCTTCACTTTCAGCCTGCCTGTGTCTTTTGATCTGAGGTGAGTCTCTTGTATACAGCATATACAAAGGTCTTGCTTCCTTATCCACTCAGCCACCCTGTGTCTTTTGATTGAAGCACTTAATCCATTTACATTTAAAGTGATTATTTATAGGTACATAGTTATTTCTATTTCTTTATTTGTAGTTAGATTGTTTTCATCTTTCTTCTGTTTACAGAAGGCCTTTTAATATTTCTTGCAATGCTGGCTTGGTGGTAATAAATTCCTTTAGCTTATTCTTTTCTGGGAAGCTCTTTATCTCTCCTGCAATTTTAAATGATAGCTTTGCTAGATAAAGCAATTAGGTTGTAGGCCTTTGTTTTTCATCACTTTGAGTGCTTCCTGCCACTCCCTCGTGGCCTGCAACTCCCTTTGAAGAAAAATTGTTTGATAGTCTTATAGGAGTTCCCTTGGATGTAACCCACTCTCTTTCTCTTGCTGCTTTTAGGATTCTCTCTTTATCTTTAACCATTGCCATTTTAACTATAATGTGTCTTGGTGTGGACCTGTTTGGGTTTATCTCGGTTGGAACTCTCTGCACTTCCTGGGCTTGTAGGTCAGTTTCCTTCACCAGGTTAGGGATGTTTTCGGACATTATTACTTCAAATATGTTCTTGATCCCTTACTCCCTCTCTTTACCTTCTGGTATTCCTATGATGTGCATGTTGTTGCATTTGATGTTATCCCAGAGGTCTCTTAAACCATTTTCATTGTTTTTTTATTCTTTTTTCTTTTTGTTGTTCCATTTGGGTGATCTCTGCTAACTTTTCTTCTAAGTTGCTGATTTGATCCTCTGCCTCATCTAACCTGCTGTTAATTCCTTCAAGTGTGTTCTTTATTTCAGTTATTGTATTCTTTAGTTCTAATTGTTCACTCATCATGATTTCTCTATCCTTCTTTATGTCATCATTAAGCTCTTTAAACATTGTTATCATCATTGTCCTGAACTCTGTCTCTGAGAGGTTGGTTGTCCTTATTTCATTTGGTTCCAATTCTGTACATTTCCTCTGTTCTTTTATTTGGGACATGTTTCTTTGTTTCCCCATTCTGACTGACTCCCTGTGTTTGCTTTGATATAAGGTAGATCCCACAGGGTTTTTGGTTTTTGCTGCGTTATCTTATGTAGTATGTGTCCTTTATATTGACTTGCACCACTCCATTATTCTCTTGAGCGTGTGCTTCAAAGGTGATGGTTGTGTTGTGTATATTGTCCTGGTAAAGTTGATCTTTAATTGCGTTTGGCTTGTCAGTAGGTGGGATTGACTCCTTGGCTGACTAGTTGTGAGATTTGGCTCTGCCCGCAATGGATGTTCTACTACATGAGGGTTGAACACTCAAATGAGGCTTGACCACTATGGGCTCTTGTTCCTGTAGAGAATTCCCTCTGGGTGTATCATTTGTAGGTTAAACCCGTTAATACTCTGGTTTGGTCTGGAATTGGCCTCTGGGTGTGTTGATTCTCGTGCCTCTTGAGCTGGGCCCTGGTATAGGGCAATTTCAGAACAATGAAAATTACCAAGCACAACAACAACAACAACAAAGAAAAAACAAAATATACTCACATGTAAAAAACAACCGATAACCCACTCAACACAGGCAAATATATCAAAACTACAAAAACAAAATAAAACAAAACAAGCAGCGCCAGTCTTAGCTTAAGATCACCAAGTAATCTCCAGGTTGTCCTCTGCTGTACCAAAGATTTACCTGTGCCTTGTGCAGGCAGAGCTAGCCACCTGGTGCCTAGAGTGACCCTGAGACTGCAGATTTAGATGAGTGGGGCTGTGGGTCTGGATGGTAGTTTTTACAAAGTCAGTGCAGTTTCTGTTCTTGCCTGTACATATACACATTGAGAGTAACACAGCCAGCCCTGTGCCCCCAGGTCTCCTGAGTCTTAGAGCACTTCTTCCGTGTGTGTGTGTGTGTGTGTGTGTGTGTGTGTGTGTGTGTGTGTGTAGGGAGGGATTTTCTGAGCTGCTGAAAGCCCAGAGCTGTGTCTGCTGCTTACTGCTGATGCCTGGGAGTGTCTCTGCAGTTGTAATTGCCCTGCCCTAGGCAAGCCAGAAAAGGTGGGGGCTGGGGATGGAGGAGTCTTCTCTCTCCCAGCCCAGTAGTGTCACACTGTTCCCAGCTTTTTTCCTGGGTCATAGCTGCAAGCCAGATCTTGAGCGCTATGGCTCCTTTGTAATCTGACACTATTCCTCAGTTCAGGGGCCACCTTGAGTCTCTGGAAGGGTGGGGGTATGATTGGGAGAGTGGGGGGATGGGCCATGTATGGTGGTTATGTCCTTTGTGTCTGCTGTAGGACCCAGCTGGAGGTCTCAGCTGAGTTTACTGCCTCAAATGCTAGATATGCTGCTCTCTTGGCATGAGAGATCAGCTGTGGGATGCAGGGAAAAAGCCCACCTCCTGGCTCTTGTGGTCTCTGTTCTGTCCTGGGACACCCTGCATCTCCGCAGCTGTGGATGCCAGCAGGGCCACATCTCCACTTCGCTCTCTTCCCTCTTTCCTTGCTCACCCAATTTTCCCACCTTCAAGTAATCCTCATACGAGGCTCTTAGCTGTTCTGTGTGATGGGCAGAGAGTCCTTTGATGGGTTATAGATGTTCAATTTGTGGTGAGTTCCGGAGGAGAACTCAAGAAGACCACCTCACTGCCACCATTCCTATGATGTCACTACATAAAGTGTTAAATGTAAAGATTGAAGTATAGACCAAGCAAAGGTGGATTTAACTTGAAGTTAATAAAATTTAAGTTTCCAAAGTGTTGAAAAGTGTTCTGATACAGTGTTCATATGACTGTTTTGCTGTTGCTTTATAATTCATAAAAATGAGATATTTTAACTGCAATTTATGAAAATAGCTGTCTCTTATACTTGGATTTCTCTCTATCACATTTCCTCTTTTGCCAGATAGTGTTGAAATAACTGCAAGCATTTTGGTTGTTCAGCAAAGGAGAATTTAAAGTGAGATGACATTAGCTTAAATTTAGTAAGATATATTTATGTGATTTGCAGTTATTTCCATGCAAAGTTTTTTTGAGAACATCAGGGAAGGAATGTGTGATGGGATAAATAATGGCCTCAAGGATATTCTAATTCCTGGGATTTGTGAATGTGACCTTACATGGCAAAACAAATTCTGCAAACATGATTAAGCTAAGGATCTTGAGATGGGCAGGTTATCCTGTATTATCCAGGTGGGCCTTAGCTGCAGTCTTAAGGAGACTTGACATGGAAAATGAAGGCAATATGACCACTGAAGCAAGATGCTGTGCTGCTGGCTTTGAGAATGGAGGAGAAAGCCATGGACCACAGGATGCAAAGATGGAATGTAAGACAAGATATGTATCTCTCCTAGAACCTCTGGAGGGTGTGTGGCCTCGTTAACACCTTGACTTGGCTAAGAAAAACTGATTTTGGGTTTATGACCTCCAGAACTGTAAGAGAACAAATGTTTATTATGTTAAGTCACAAAATTTGTGGGAATTAGCTACAACAGCCATAGAAAACTCATACATGGTGAGATATTCTAGGAATATTCCTACTGCCCATTGGTTGATACATTCAGTTCAGAAGAGCATGGAGGTTACAGGTCAGTATAACAAAAGGAATATCATTTATTGAAAAGGTTTTCCTTTTCTCCATTGCATGTCTTTGGCTCCTTTGTCGAAAATTATCTGCCTATATATGCGGGCTTATTTCTGAGTTTTCAATTCTGCTCCATCCATATGTGTATCTGTTTTTCTGCCAATACTATATGGCTTTGATTATTGTCACTTTGTAGTATAATTTGAAGTATAATCAGGGAGTGTGATACCTCCAGCAATGTTCTTTATTCTCAGGATTGCTTTGGCTATTCCCTGTGAGAGAGGCCTCATCTTCCACTTTTGGGCAAAATTATTGGCCATAAAGTTATAGATGAGATCACAAAGACCCAGAGAAGTTGTTAGAACCCAAGGTCATATGAGGATTATTGGCAGAGTGGCAATTAGAGCCTGTGTCTCTGTATAGTCCAATACTGATAAACCATGTAGTAATTTTTAGAAAGACTGCTTTTTCTGGGAATTCTCAGGACATTCTTAAGGTCACCCTTGTGAAGACTGAGGGAAAGGGAATCTGTACAGAGTATGAGAATGATAATTTTTTTAAATAATATGTAAAGCATTTACTCACTACTTATTCATTCATCATTTCTTCTACCCAATAAACATTTATTGGTTCCCATGTTCTCATGTAATTTTTAGGTCAGTAGGGAAGATAAACCGTAAATAAATAAACCCACTATTTAATATATAATTTAAAAATGTAAGTTTTATATTATAAAGAATGTGGGGACAGAGTATCAGGCATTAGAGAAGTTCTCAATGAAGAAATGCTATTTTGCTGAAATCTAAAAGATAATTAACAGCAGGAAATAAATGAAACTCAGCCAAAGACAAAATATTTTATGTAATCTTTCTCCTCATTGGTCATTCATTGAATGACTTAAGATGCTCCTTAACTTGGCATATTGTTGTGTGAACAGCATCATCATCTGTCTTTGAATACAATGTCATGTTGTCATAGCTTATTGAATTTTCACCACTGAATAGGGGCTTTCACATTTTCTTCCGTAAAAGTTGCTCTTGTACTCTCTGTAAGACCTTCTAGGACTTCCTAGAGTGTGCTTTCTACAGAATTGCTCTGATTACATCAACTTGATTACATTACTTTACACAGAGCTCTGTAAAGAAAAACCTGGTTTCCTAACTGCCTGATAGTTTTCCTTTTATTCATATGACTTCACTATAACTCGCCTGCAGAGTGAGTAAAAAACTCAGCCCTCCAGAGACCCCTACCATATAATTTACTGAGTAATATTAAAAGAGTAGCCAAAAAGGCAGTCATATATTTTTACTTTCATAACTTCATTTAGCAAAGAATACTAAAGCTTTTTACAATGATCTCATTTCTGATGTGTGCCTTTTTCTGTAAAATAATAATGCTGATTGAGGTTAATATGGCTTGTTGGTTTTCAAAAATTATTTATTATTATTTATACTACCTATGATTATTTTACAAAATGCTATGTTGTTATTTAGCTTGGAGAGTCCAAATCACATTAATAAGCTGAACAGTAAGAACTGGCCTTTTCTGTCTTTTGAGCAGGCACGCAAAAATCTGAAAAGTCCCCATAATTTCTGTGATATGCACTTTGTGCTCAAGTTTAGTCTAGGACTGGAGTGAATCATAAAGAAGACTGCAGGCTTCTAGTAATGAGAGAGGGCTAACTTTCTACTAGAAAATGGAGGCAAAACCCAAAGTCTTTATCTGGGCAACATCAGGAGAAAAACACACTTCCAAAGCAACATTCTAGAGGAACTGAAGACCACAGCCTGAAATCTAACAGCAGGATTCCAGACAATTGGGCAAAAGAAAAGCTTCAAAACCAACTGCTGACTGATGAGATTGACATTTACCCATTTAATCTTTCATGCTCTGTATTTTTTGTAGCTCTTAGAAATGAATAAAAAATTATCTTAAGTGCTCACTACCAGATAGGAATACTTTTCATTATTTCTACCACTGCTCTCTGAAGCGGGTAAATAACCAGAATGAAAAACTCTAAGCAAAACTATTTGTAATTGGTTTGATTTCTCCAAATTAGCATGCATACCATCTAAGATTCTGCACATATTGCCAATTCTCTCCTTCACTTTTTGTTTATCTTAGTGATTAGACGTTGATCACAAAAATATAGGGCAGACACACACAGGAAAAAAACAAACAATAGGAGAAACCTGTTTTCCATTAAGTATCAAAGTAGCTTGGGTGAAAGTGGTTTAGTTTTGCTTTATTTTATAATTTTACTTGCACAAGTAATTTTGAATTTTTTACAGTTGAGCTTTTCAAAAGTGTGATTGTAAACATAGTTATATTTCACATGTCTACAAATCACACACACAAAAATCTTGCAAAAGCTGATGACTGCTTTCTGCTGTCTTGGAAAAATTCAGGTAGAAGTGGGGCCAATGAGAACAGCAGTGGGAAGCTCTCCAATCTCAATGTCATTAGACTGTCCTGGAAATGAAACAGGTTCTGAGTCATTGAGAATCTGGCATCAAATTGGATTATTTTAAGGCATTCCTATTTTAAACAAAACACGTTTTATTTATAGCCTTTCTCATAAGGTTCCAATCTCTCATTTGTGGAAAAAATGCAAACTCAGATCAGAAAATTCTGCTTTGTGTCATACTATTATAATCACCATTGATAATTGCCATGTTTTCTTAAAGTGGATGATGGTAGATTTGTTTGTGGAAAACAACAGATTGAGGGTTTTTAAGGGTCACTCAGAGGGCCTATGGGACCATGAGAAGAGGTTAAAGCAGTGGCCATGCAGGACCATGGCCATTTAAGAATATCTCAGTAGGAGTATGCTGTAGCATTAAGAGTAATTGATAAACTGGAAATGTAAAGTGGGTTTTGTTTTAGGCAGAGATGAGATTGATATGAGTTAAGTATACATTTATTCATTTAGTACTTTTTTGAACAAATACTTACAGAGTATATTTTCAGTGCTTTGCACTGTGCTAGGAGTTGGGATTATAGATTTGAATGATACAGTTACTGTTCTTGTCCACTTCATAGTCTGATAGGACTGGCTTGGGGCAATGATAATTTCACTAGAGAGTAATAGGTGTTATGATAGAGTTAGCTTCAAAGTGTAACAAGGCACTAGACCTGGGATAGTCAACAAATAATAATAAGAAATAGATGTTGACAGCTTTTGAGGTGGGGGCAATCTCAGGGAAGAATTGTGAAAAAGCTAAATTTGTCAAAGCATTCATTCTTCTTCATTAAGTCACATTTTCCCTTCTTTCCATGCTTTTCCCTACAGAGATGCCAAGACTCTGGTGGTTGGATCCATCCCAGAAGAAGTAATCTTAAAAACGAATAAGTTCTTGGTGCCTCAATGTTCTACAATTCTTACATGTATTTCCTTTGTATACTTCAACCAAAACAACATATTACTGCAGATACAAGTAGAATGCAGAAGCATATATGAGGTCTCAGCTGTCTTCTACTATACCTGGTGTGTAAGATATTTACACCAATGGAAAACAATGTCACTCATTTTACTAATTTTATTTTTGTTTTGGAAAAGTTACTCCTGTTCATGGCATTTCAATTGTTTTGAAGTATTACAAATAATGCTGTAATGCACTTTTGTACATGTCTCCTTTGCACATGTCCCTGAGTTTCTCTTCAATATGTGCCCAGACTTAGAATGACAGGGTCCTAAGATATTTAAGCACCCCTGGAACATGCCTAATATCTAAATGTAGAGAATTCCCATTCCTTTACATACTCCTCAATATTTGATATTGTTGGACTTTATAAAAACAGTTGTCAATATGATGTATGTGAATTGTTATTTCATTGAGGTTTAATTTGTATTTCCTTTACTAGGTAGATTGATTTTTTTTTTTTTTAGGCTGAACATTTTCCCACAAGTTTATTGGCTGTTTTAGTTTCTTCTGTTCATTTTCTTAGTTATTTTTACACTGATTTATAGAAGTTCTTCAGATATATGCAATGACCATTGAATTTGTTGAAAGATTTTTCTCAACATGGGCTTGTCTTTTCACTTTTATTATAAAAGTCTTTTATAGTACATAAAATTAATTTTTTAATAATCTAATTTATCAGTCTTTTGTTTAGTATAACCTCCTTGTTCCTGCTGCTTTCTGCCTATAAAAGTCTTTCATTTTGTAGAGTTCCCCAAAGCTCCTTTCTATATGCTTGACTATATGTTGCCTGATTTGAATCAGTTTTTGCTCAAATAAACTCTACATTAAAATTTTTTCCCCCTTTATTGTTTAGTCTTTTTTTTTAAATAATTGTTTTATTGTTTAATTACAGTTGATATACAATAGTATATTAGTTTCAGGTGTATAACAGTGATTAGACATTTGTATAACTTACGAAGTGATCACCCCAATAAATCTAGTATCCATCAGATACCATATATAGTTATTACAATATTACGGACTATATTCCTTATGCTATACCTTCATCCCCATGACTATTTTGTAACTACAAATTTTCACTTCTTAATTCCTTCATCTTTTTCACCCTGCCCTTAGACCCTCTCCCATCTTTCACCCCAACAAATCTAGTATCCCTCTGACACCATACATATTTATTACAATATTATGATTATATTCTTTATGCTGTACCCAACATCCCCATAACTACATATATATATGTATATGTATATGTAAGTATATATATATATATATACTTATATACATATATATATATATATATATATATATATATATATAATTATAGTTGAAAACCGGGTGGCCATATTGTGGTTACTGACTGTTTTCTAATCCCCTCAACTTCCCCCTTATCCCCACGCCCCCGCCCATCTAACAACCCTCAGTTTTTCCTCTTATCTCCAAAACTGTTTCTGATTAGTTCATTCACTTATTCTCTTCTTTAGATTCCGCATATAAGTGAGATCATATGGTACTTGTCTTTCTCTGTCTGACTTATTTCACTTAACATAATGTTCGCTAGGTCCATCCATGTTGTTGCAAATAGTAAGATTTCTTTCTTCTTGATGGCTGCATAATACTCCATTGTATAAATGTACCACAGCTTCTTAATCCAGTCATCTACTAATGGGCATTCCGGTTGTTCCCATGTCTTGGCTATTGTGATAGTGCTGCAATAAACATAGGAGTTCATAAAGATTTTTGAATTGGAGTTTTGGATTTCTTCGGACAGATACCTAGGAGTGGAATTACTGGATCATAGGGGTAGTTCCATTTTCAGATTTCTGAGATACCTCCATACTGTTTTCCGTAGTGGCTGCACCAATCTGCAATCACACCAACAGTGCACAAGCGTTCCCTTTTCTCCACATCCACTCCAGCACTTGTTGTTTGTTGATTTATTGATGATAGCCATTTTGACTGGGGTGAGGTGGTATCTCATTGTGGTTTTTATTTGCATTTCTCTGATGGTTAGTGAGGTTGAGCATTTCTTCATATGTCTATTTGCCATCTATATGTCCTTTTTAGAAAAATGTCTCTTCAAGTCCTCTGCACATTTCTTAATTGCGTTCTTTGTTTTTTTGGAGTTGAGCTAAGTGAGTTTTTTATAGATTTGTGATATTAACCCCTTATCAGATATATCATTGGCAAATATCTTTTCCCATTCAGTAGGATCCCTTTTTGTTTTATTGATGGTTTCCTTTGCTGTGAAAAAACTTTTTAGTTTGATGTAATCCCACATGTTTAATTTTTCTCTTACTTCCCTCGCACGAGGGTATATATCATTAAAAGTCCTACTCCTGGTAATGTCTGTGGAGTTTCTTCCTATATTTTCTTCTAGGTATTTTATGGTTTCAGATCTTACATGTAAGTCTTTAAGCCACTTTGAATTTATTTTTATATATGGTGTAAGGAGGTGGTCCAGCTTCATTTTTTGCATGTGTCTGTCCAAGTTTCCCAGCACCATTTATTGAATAGATGTCTTTACCCCATCGTACATTCTTGCTTACATTGTCGTAGATTAAATGGCCATATAGGCATGGATTTATTTCTGGATTCTCTATTCTGTTCCATTGATCTATGTGTCTGTTTTTATGCCAGTATCATGCTGTTTTGATTACTGTACCCTTATAGTATAGTTTGAAGTCAGGTATCGTTATAGCTCCGACTTTGTTTTATTTCTCAAGATTACTGATGCTATCTGGGGTCTTTTATGGTCCCATATAAATTTTAGGACTATATGTTCTATTTCTGTGAAAAACGTCGTTGGTAGTTTGCTAGGAATTGCATTGAATATGTATATTGCCTTAGGCTGTATGGACATTTTAACTATATTAATTCTTCCTATCCATGAGCATGATATGTGTTTCCATCTATTTATATCTTCTTTAATTTCTTTCTTCAGTGTCTTATAATTTTCTGAGGACAGATCTTTTACTTCTTTGGTTAAATTTATTCCCAGATATTTTATAGTCTTTGGAGCAATTGTAAATGGGATGGTTTTTTTAATTTCTCCTTCTGATGTTTTATTATTGGTATATACAAATGCAACTGATTTCTGAATATTAATTTTGTATCCTGCTACTTTACTAAATTCGTCTATCAGCTCTAATAGTTTCTTGGTGGAGTCTTTAGGGTTCTCTACATATACTATCATATCATCTACATATAATGATAATTTTACTTCCTCCTTACCAATTTGGATGCCTTTTATTTCTTTTTCTTGTCTGGTTGCTGTGGCTAGAACTTCCAGCACTATGTTGAATAGAAGTGGAGATAGTGGACAACCTTGCCTTGTTGCTGATCTTAGGGGGAATGGTTTTAGTTTTTCCCCATTGAATATGATGTTAGCTGTGGGTTTGTCATATACAGCCTTTATTATGTTGAGATACGATCTCTCTATTCCCATTTTCTTAAGGATTTTTATCATAAATCATTGCTGGATTTTATCAAACGCTTTTTCTGCATCTATTGATATGATCATGTGATTTTTATTTTTTATTTTATTAATGTGGTGTATCACATTAATTGATTTGCGGATGTTGAACCACCCTTACATAACAGAGATGAATACCACTCGATAATGGTGTATGATCTTTTTGATGTATTGCTGAATTCTGTTCGCTAATATTTTGTTGAGGATTTTTGCATCTATGTTCATTAGAGATATGAGCCTGTAGTTTTTTGTGTTTTTTTTTTGTGGTGTCTTTGTCTGATTTTGGGATCAGGGTGATAGTGGCTTCATAAAATGTGTTTGAGAGTCTTTCCTCCTGGATTTTTTGGAAGAGCTTGAGGAGAATAGGTGATAATTCTTTTTTGAACGTTTTGTAAAATTCACCTGTAAAGCCGCCTGGTCCAGGGCGTTTGTTTGTTGGGAGATTGTTGATTACTATTCAATTTCCCTGGTGGTAATCAGTCTATTAAGGTTCTCTGTTTCTTCTTGAGTTAGCCTTGGAATGTTGTACACCTCTAGAAAATTTTCCATTTCTTCCAGATTGTCTAATTTGTTGGCATATAGTTGCTCATAGTAATTACTTAATTTTTTTTTTTTTTTTTTTTGTATTTCTGTGTTGTCTGTTGTCACTTCTCCTCTTTCATTTATTAATTTGGGTCCTCTCTCTCTCTTTTTTTTTAATGAGTTTGGCTAAAGGTTTGTCAATTTTGTTTATCTTCTCTAAGAACCAACTCTTGGATTCATTGATCTTTTGTATTTTTTTTTCTGATTTCTATTTCATTTATTTCTGCTCTGATCTTTATCATCTCCTTCCTTGTGCTCCCTTTGGGCTTATTTTGCTGTTCTTTTTCCAGATCCCTTAAGTGTGAAGATAAACTGTTGATTAGTGATGTTTCTTGTTTCTTTAGGTAGGCCTGCAATGCTATGAATTTCCCTCTTAGGACTGCTTTCACGGCATCCCATAGTTTTTGGGTCATCGTGCTTTCATTTTCGTTTGTCTCGAGATATGTTTTGATTTCTTCCTTGATCTCCTGCTTGACCCATTCATTATTTAGTAACAAGTTATTCAGCCTCCATGAATTGGTGTGTCTTCCAGTTTTTTTCCTGTAGTTCTTCTCTAATTTCATAGCACTGTATTCAGAGAAGACAACTGGTATGATTTCAATTTTCTTAAATTTATCAAGACTTGGTCTTTCTTGGAAAACGTTTCATGTGTGCTTGAGAAAAATGTGTATTTTGTAGCATTGGGGTGAAATGCTCTGAAAATATCGATTAAATCCAAGTGGCCCAATGTGTCATTTAAGGCTGTTGTTTCCATATTGATTTTCTGTCTGGAAGACCTGTCCCTTGTTGTCAGAGGTGTGCTGAAGTCTCCTACTATGATAGTGTTACTGTTGATCTGTCTTTATGTCAGTCAGTACCTGTTTTATATATTTAGGTGCTCCTATGTTGGGTGCATAGATGTTCCATTGGAACAATCATTTTCCCTCTTTAATCTGTTAATGGGATCAATTATATGATAAACCATTTTTACATTCTTGGGATAAAGTCTACTGTGTCATGATGAGTTCGATTTGAAAGTTTTTTAAGTAATTGTTTTATTTTTCAATTACAGTTGACCTATAGTGTTAGATTAGTTTTAGGTGGACAACAGAGTGATTAGACATTTGTATAATGTACAAAGTTATTACCCTGATAAATCTATTGCCCATCTGACACCATACATAATTTTTACAATATCTTTGATTATATTCCTTATGGTATATTTCACATCCCCATGACTATTTTGTAACTACCAATTTTTACTTCTTAATTCCTTCCCTTTTTCACCTGCTTCCCCAAAGCTCTTCCAGCTGGCAACCTCTAAAATGTTCTCTGTATCTGACTTTCTTTCTGTTTTGTTTATTATGTTCTTTAGATTTCACATATAAGTGAAATGATATGGTATTTGCCTTTCTCTGTCTAACATAATCCACTCAGCACAGTATCTTCTAGGTCCATCCGTGTTGCATGTTGTTGCAGATGCAAGATTTCATTCTTTTTTATGGCCGAGTAATATTTCTTGTATATATGTACCAACTCTTCTTTACCCATCATCCATTCAGGGACAGCAAGGTTGTCTCCATATCTTGGCTATTGTATATAACACTGCAAAGAACATATGGATGCACATGTCCTTCGAAGTAGTGTGTGGGGTTTCTTCAGAAAAATGTCCAGAAGAGGGATAGCTGGGTCTTTCTTTGTCTTTTGTTATAGCCTTTGCTTTAAAGTCTATTTTGTCTTAAACACAGTTTTTTTTTGTGCTTTTCTTCATTTCCATTTTCATGAAATATCTTTTTCCATCCTTTTACTTTCACTCTCTGTGTGTCTTTTGATCTGAAAAGGTCTTGTTTTCTTATGCATTCAGACACCCTGTCTTTTGATTGGAGCATTTAATCCATTTACATTGAAAGTAATTGTTGATAGATATGTAGTTTTTGCCATTATACACACTATTTATTTATTTGTTTGTTTGTTTGTTTGTTTATTTGTTTGTTTATTTATTTATTTACCTTAAAGTAGTCCTTCTAACATTCCTTGTAATACTAGTTTTGTGATGATGAACTCCTTTAGCTTTTTCTTGTCTGGAAAGCTCTTTATCTGTTCTTCGACTTTAAACCATAGATTTGCTAGGTAGAGTAATTTTTTTTTTTAGGTCTTTGTTTTCCTCACTTTGAATATTTCATGCTAATCCCTTCAGGCCTCCAAAGTTTCTGTTGAGATGTCAGCTGACAGTCTTATGGGAGAGTCTCCTTTATGCTTTCTCCTGCTGCTTTTAAGATTCTCTCTTTGTCTCTAACCTTTGGCATTTTAATTATGAGGTGTTTTGGTGTGGGCCTCTTCAGGTTCATCTTGTTTGGGACTCTGCACTTGCTGGGCTTGTATGTTTATTTCCTCTGCCAAGTTAGGGGAGTTTTCTGTCATTACTTCTTCAAACAGGTTTTCAATTCCTAGCTTTCTCTCTTCTCCTTCTGGTACCCCTATGGTGTGAATGTTGATATGCTTCATGTTGTCCCAGGGGCTCCTTAAACTGTCCTCATTTTTTGGATTTTTTTTCTTTTTCTGTTCTGATTGGGTGTTTTCTGTTACCTTGTCTTCTAAATCACTGATGTGATTCTCTGCTTCATTTAATCTACTCATCTACTAATGAATCCCTCTAATGTGGGTGTTCTTTTTTTTTATTATTTATTTATTTATTTTATTTATTTATTAGTTTCAGGTGTACAAGACAAGGTAATACTTAGACATTCATCATTTATATCCCTCACACTGTGAACCCTCCTCCCCCCATCCACTATCCCTCCGACCTCACACTGAACCATCACATTATATATATAATTATAGTTGGCATTCATTAATGTTTAGCTTCTGGTGTACAATGCCATGATCAGGTATCCACAGTATCCCTGAGGTGGTCTCCCAAATAGGACGCATGTCCATCGGATACCCAACAAAATCTTTACAACATTATTGAATACCTTCCCCAAATTAATTTTCAAAAAAACCCTGAGGCCATCTTGTGGTTACCAGCTGCTTCCAAATCCCTTCACCTTTCTCCTTATCCCCAACCCCCCCCCCACCCATCTAACAACTCTTGGTTTTTTCTTTGTGTCCCCAAAACTGTTTCTGATTAGTTCATTCACATAGTCTTTTCTTTAGATTCCATATATAAGTGAGATCATATGGTACTTGTCTTTCTCTTTCTGACTTATTTCACTTAACATAATGTTCTCTAGATCCATCCATGTTGTTGCAAATGATAAGATTTCTTTCTTCTTTATGGCTGCGTAATACTCCATTGTATAAATGTACCACAGCTTCTTAACCCAGTCATCTACCGATGGGCATTTCGGTTGTTTCCATATCTTGGCTACTGTGTAAAGTTTTATTTCAGTTATTGTATTCTTCATTTTAGACTGGTTCTTTTTATGTTTTGTATTTCCATTTTTATGTTTCCTATCTTTCTGTAAAGTTCTCACTGAATTCGTCTACTCTTCCCCTAAGTTCCCTGAGCATTCTTATAACCAGTGGTTTGAACTCTGTGTTTAGTAGATTGCTTGTCTTCCTTTTGTTTAGTTCTTTTTTTGGAGCTGTTTTTGGTCTTTTATTTGGGAAATGTTTCTTTGTCTCCCCATTTTGGTTACCTCCTTCTGTTTCTTTCTCTGTATGATGTAGGGCTGCTATGTCTCCTGGTCTTAGTAGTGTGGCCTTATGTAGTGGGTATGCTGTGGGGCCCAGTGGTGCAGTCTCCATGGTCACCTGAGCTGGGTGATCCAGGTGTGTCCCTTGTGTTAGTTTTGTGTGCCCTCCTGTTGTAGTTGAGCTGTGTTTGTTGTTTGCAAGTCAATAGGAGGGACTAACCCTTGGGCTGACTGGTTGTGAGGACTGGCTGTGACTACAGTGAAGGAGCAGTTGTGCAGGGGCTGACCCAATGGAGCAGGATTTGCTTTAGAAAGGTTCTGGTGTCTGCCTGCTCAGTCTGAACTTTAGGTGTGTTGCCTGTGGAGGAAGCTGAGTGCTGGTCTGGCTTGGATGTAAGCCAGCCATCAGATGTGCTGGCTGTGGGGCCTTTTGGGAGAGGCCCACTGCAGGCCAAGTTCAGCTGCAGCCTGTGCCACACCCAGGGTTGCCTGGCATGAGCCACAAATAAATCACAGATAGCAGACAACTTTGCGGGGGTTGGAGGTGCCTGGGAGAGGCCAAGTTGCAAACTGAGGCCAGCTTCCACTAATGCCAGACTTGCATCTGTTCAGCAAGAGGCATGGGCATGCTAAGGCCAGATGCTGCTTGTTTGTGTTTTGTGAACCTTTGAGAGATTTTAGGAAAGTCCACAGCATGAGCCAAGACAGACTGTTCATATAGAAAAGCCCCTGGAAGAAGCTTGAGTGGACCGTGAAAGTGGTTGGAGTGGAGTATCAGGGAATCACTGGTGTGGGGTGAAGAGTGTTATCCAGGTTTATGGAGACTCGGATATGGTGGCTGCCTGCCTCTGCACACTGGGAGTGGGGAGGGCTCAACAAAGAAGCAATGGATTGTGCCAGCATGTCTTCCAGCACTTGCCCCAAAGCCAGCTAACTCAGTTCCTCTCCATATGTTCCTGGTGACTTTTGAGCTGCTGCCCCAGCGCTGGAGGTCAGGGTGAGTGAGTTCATCAGAAATTAAGTCCACACACAGGCCCTTTAAGAAGAGCACCTGGAATTAGAGCCACCCTCTGTGTCACTCAGCCATAATCTCCATTGGTTTTCACAACCAGAAGTTCTGGGGACTTCTCTCCCTAGCACCGAAACTCTGAGGTGGGGAACCTGGTGTAGGGCTGGGACCCCTCAGTCCTCTGGGGGGACCTCCTCAGCTGAAATATCCTTCCCAATTTTTAATCGTCATACACGGGTGTGGGAGCAGCTCTTTCTGCATCTCTGCCCCACCTACCAATCTCGAGATGGCTTCTTCTGTATGTGCTTAGTTATAGGGCTTTAGTTTAGCTAGATCTCAAGCCACTCTCAATGATGGTTGTTCTGTAATTTAGCTGTAATTTTGACGTGGTCATGACAGGAGGCAAGCACAGCATTTACCTAGTTTGCCATCTTGACCAAAAGTCCTTCCTAGTTCTAGATTTGATAGTTTTTATTCAGTATTTTTCATCTATGTGTTCATAAGTGGTCTATATTAATATTTTTCTTTTCTCTGTAGTTCACTGTTTGAATTGAAGCTATGATCATATAACTTTGTTTTAAAAATTAAATAGCTTTTCCTATTTTTTAATTCTTTATAATACTTTCTCTGAAGTAGGGAATAGTTATATTTTAAAGGTTTAGTTAAATTTGTCTATAAAATAATCTGGGTTTGTGTCTAGTTTGTTCATATTTTTCCACTAAAGAACTAGGATTTAATTTCTTTCTCCATTGTTTTTTTTTGTTTTCTATTTTCTTAATTTTTTGTATTATCTTTTGTTTTTGTTTCTTTTGAAACTGTGAACGTCTGAAATGCTATCCATTTGATTACATCATTGGGCCTCTGAAAGACTTTTAATTACTTATGTAATATCTTGCATCAGTACCTCACACCTCTGTTTCCCATTTGGCTATGTAATGAGATATCACCCATGCATACAATGGAATTCATGCTACAGGAGAGAAACTCTGTAATTTTGAAACCCAATGTTTATATAGGATCACTTATGTAGAACAATAAGTACAGCTTCACTTTCTCCTGTAGATGGAGTAGATAGATAATTTGATAAATAGATCTTTATATTTTACTCAGGAAGGTAAATAAATCTTTGGAGAGAGGAAGGGACTGCCCCTAGGTTTTTACAACCTAGGTTCCAAGTTTTATTAACCTTTAAATGAGAGCAAATGCTCTGAGGAGAGGAAACATGTCAACTTTTGTTGCTCAGAAGGCCTGAACTGTGCAGAAACATGAAAATATTTATGCAACATTATTTCCTGACAATTCTACTGCTCAATTCTGAAGTGTATGACTTTTGGCACATATATATATATATATACACATACATACACATATATGTACATATGTATATATATATATATGTATATACATACATATATATGTATATATATGTAAACATATATGTGTATATATGTGTGTATATATACACATATATACACATATATGTTTACACATATACATATATATGTATGTATATACATATATACATGTGTACATATATGTGTATGTATGTATATATGTATATATGTGTACATATATATATATATATATATATATATATATATATTTGCTGTTCCATCAGCCATTCTGAATAATCTGATAGAGACTGGGATTATATCTGTCTAGAATATTTTATGCAATTTTTAACTAAGATTACTGTCAGTAGGACTCAGAACAGCAAAATGAGACCAACCTATGATATTAATCTTGTCCCCTCACCTGCCCCCCCCCCCACAAGGGTCTTGGATCTAGTCAGCTAAATAAATTACAGCTTGCTCTATGTTAGAAAGCCAAGTGGATTTCTCTTTCAATTTCTGTATGGACTTTCCCTCTGGCCTGAGGCATTAATCCAGGTCCAGCAGAATGTGTTTATTTTTTGTGCATATTTTGCCTTGGCCTACAAGGAGAAAGTTTAGGGCAATTCAATCATAACAGCCATGACCATTGGATTGAAGCTAATTTCACTTCCAAGGACAACTGGTGTCATTAATCACTTCAGCTAGAATCAGAGACATATTTCTTACCACGTTTTTCTAATGGAATGACTCTAATTGCAGGTAAACTTGCTCATATAATACATGCCTGAGGGCTTCCTGATTTACTGGGGGCATTTCCCTAAATGCTTGAAGTTTTCTTTTTTTAAAGTTTTCTTATAACCACTGCATCCACTCCAAGCTACAAATCACAGTGTTTCTCCAAGAGACAAAATTGACAATGGCCTCCCACTGGCCCTCCAGTCTTATCATCTGCTAAGTCTTAAATTCCCCATTTCAGTCTGAATACCAGATCTCAGTCTTTGTTTTCAGAGGGACTTCCTGAGTATAATCTGCCTACTTACCTACTGTACTTACTGTCAGGCTTTTCATGGCTCACACAGGAGCTGGGGCCATCCCCTGCTGCTTTGTGGCTAGAAATGTTTGGTGGGAGGTGGTAGACTAAGTTTCAGTTAAATTCAAAGTGCTTACGACAGTTTGAGAGAGTACTAGCAGGACATTATTTGTCCGGAAGGCTCCAGGGGCAGTTCAGAAATAAAGAGTATCCATGCATTTTCTGTTGTAACTCCTGGGTCTAATGTGTTTCCTCCTCATGTGCTGGATGGTTGATATCCCTCCGTTACCACAAAATCTATATGACATTTTCCAGTAATTACATGTATTGACTATATATTTTCTTATTTTCTATATTCTTGGTGCTCTCACATTTGGGATCTTGCTGACTTTAGAGGATGAGCCAATTCCTGGAGATAACAAAAAACTCCCCTGTAAGACTGTAATAGTGAATGTAGTATGTCATTATACATTCATCCAAATTGATAGCATGTACAACATCAAGAGTGCACCATAATGTAAGCTATGGACTTTAGATGATAATGTATCAGTGTAGGTCTATCAATTGTAACAAATGTGCTACTTTGATGGTAGTTGTTGATAATGGGGGAGGCTCTGGGTATGTGGAGACAGAGAGTATATGGGTACTCTATACTTTCCATTCAATTTTTTTGGAAACCGTAACTGCTCTAAAAAAAAGTCTGCTAAAAAGTAAAAACAAAGAAGCAATAAACTAACCACAAAATTATTAGAATTAAGTCTTTATGCCTTTTTCTGACAGTTTGTCACCCTGAGGGCATGCCAATTTGTGTAGCCTGGGGTTGCTATTAGGAGAAAGAATGACAGAAGAGCAGTCAAAAAGAATCCTGAATTTTCACAATTTTCCAAAATTTCATATCACCTTCCACACTTTTCATACTGACTATGACCCATTAAAGAGCCTAGAGAAGATAATTCCTTTCTGGGATGGCTGCTGCATTTGATGATCAAATTGTTTCGCTAAGACATATGCACCAGGAGAAGGAGAGGCAAGTAATCAGACCCTCAGCTCGTTGTTGAGTAGCTTCTGCCACAAAGACTCCTCTTTAACAAACTGCTTCTCATGAGGAAAGCCAAGCACATCAAACAGATGTGATATGAAAACAAACCTGGACATGGGTAAGGGGGACTTTATTCATTCAATGAGGGAGGGAAGGGGGACTATTGCAATAGGGAGAATGTTCCAACAGGAGGATTTGCAAGCAACTCAAGGATCAAACAGGAGACAGCTGCTCTTTTCTAATAAAGAGTAAGCAAGGCTAGAAATAGACATGGTGAGAGAATGTTTTTCCTTGAAGTCAGCCATTAAGGAAGAGTTGAGCTCAGGGGTAGGTCAAAGTTCAAAGGCCTGGGGGAAAGAGGCAAGCCTGACTGATGATTGAGGGAGGACAAACAGTTCACCTCTTCATTTATAAGGCAATGAATAGGAGGAGCTCTGTCTGTCTTTGTCATAGGAAAACAAGGTGACATCCACAGGACTTAATTGGGTCATATGGGGAAGGGTGGTCCTTTGTTAATGGCTGTTTCCCCCAAAACAAAAGAATGGGTGATTCTTGATCATCGCTGTTTTCCAGAAGCACAAGGCTCAGGTAAATTTCAACATCATGGCAGATTAGTTTCAAGAATCAGGTCAGTAGGGTGAATCAATCATCTAGTCTGCAGCTAGAGTCAAGGGTGGTGAGAAAGCACAGAGAGCCTGTGAGGGGGGCACAGTGGGCTAGGGAGCACACTCCATGTCATGTGGCTTTCTCCATTGAGAGGCAAGTGGGCAGACTTTGTCACAGTCTGGCACACAGTTGTAGCCTCTGCACCAGAAACTCTGAGCCCTTCCCTTTGTGTCCAGTCTATGTCAGGGAACCTTGATGTGTCCAGTACAGGATGGATACAGATAACAATGTGGCAATAAATAATAGTGCAGACTCCCTCTGGGGCCCGATTCCAGCGGTCTCAGCATAAACTGAGTAATCCACACAAAACATAAAAATGTATAAGACTTTCTACTAACTTGTCTCTCAAATTGCCTCTCAGTTTCAAAAGTGGCACAATCCAGGAGCTTCAATATTTGATATAGAAACTATTGCAATTGTTAGTGGATGGGAGCCATCGAAAGTCAGAAAGTGACAAAAAGGGGAGCACAGTGGGTTATGTGGATAAGCTGAGTGATCTACCTGTATGAGCGATCCTCAGTTTAATCAGTAAACATAATCTGCTTCCACAGTTCATAGCCCAGGAATAGGGGTCCCTAATCTGCAAATCCAGGAATCTGAGCGGAGAAAACGTACCTGCTTTCCATTTGACAGTGAAGAACAGCCACAGCATTCGCTGTGGGGATTCAGCTCAGCTAAATATCATTATACCAGGTTCAGACATTTAGAAGAACCTCTGTGAATTGAGCATGCCATAGAGTCAGTGATTTTGCTTCAGGTAGTAAACTGGAAGAGGAAGCCTCCCCAACAGGGGAAGCTATCATTTATGCAAAGCAAAGATACTGCTGGGTCAGGCATTCTTAACTGTATCTTGTCCAATTGACAAGCCAGGCTTTTTGAGCCCTTTTCACCTAACAGTAGTAGAGTCAAAATTGTCCTCCCAAAAATGGGCATGTCTGCCAGAGAGTTTGCAGACCTCTATGTGTTAGCATTCAATTTCCACAGACACTCAGTATCAAGCAAGCCCCTAGTTGCTTTCTAAAAGGAGGGAATCTAATAGCAAGGTCAGAATCCGAAGTCCAAAACTCCTAAATGGCTCCCTCCAGCTGGACTGCCTGATTTTGCATGCTTCTCCTCTTTTCCAGAGGCTCTAATCAGCAAAAATCCTCATCAGTTACAGAAACTGATTCTGCTGCAAATACCAACAATGGGTCCTCTGTCTCTTCTTGGACACAATTGGCTATGAAATTTGGGTAAAATTTTAATTGCTTAATGTTTATTTAAACCCTCATGATATTTTTCACTACTCTGAACAACAAAAAGAATTACTTACAGTCTGTATCTTTTAAAAAATCAGTCTGTACCTTAATTTTTAACATACAGTGTTATTTCATGTGGATTTATCTTGCCCTTCTTGGGCAAAACTACAAATCATACATGCATTTTTATTATTTATGTGTAGAGTTTTCAAACAATTAAATGGTTCTCTGTAGATAACTAACCACTGACACATGAAGACGAAATTTAAACACTAATTGAGAAATCAAAGCCCAGAGAGAGTAGCCCTGATCTTCTTGGTCTTTTTGTCACTTTATGACTTTCTATAGCTCCCATCCAATAACAATTTTATACTTCAAATATTGAAACTCCTGCATTGTGCCACTTTGGAAACTGAGAGTCAATTTGAGAGAAAATTCAGTGGAAATTGTAATACATTTTTATGTGTTATGGGGACAATGTGGAATGCAACTGAAATTGAGACTTTTCCTACCAGGGCACATGCACTTTCTAATTGCTGAGTGATATTTTTGAATGAAATTGAATGAAATAGAAATAGGTCAAGTCAATCTGGGCTGTGGACTTTGTTTTTATTTTCATTTTTATTTTTTACTATAACTCTGGTGCCTCCTGTACCAGCACCCAGAGTAGACTGAAGCACTGAGACTGGGCGGTGAGGGAAACACAGTGAGCTACTACATTCACACCCCAAAGCAGATTTTCCCACCACAACTTTGCATTTTCAGCATTTCTTGACCATTTTTCTTTCTTATTCTCATCTTAACACTTTATTACAGAGACTCTGGTTTCTGCTAACAAATAGGTACAGAGGAGTCACAGATAGACAGAATCCGAGTGATACCAAAGCCACTAACATGCACAGAGAGCTAAGAGAGAAGAGTTGGTTTTTTGAGAAAATCTCTTATGAGGCATCTGGGCGCATCTGCCAGCTGCTAAGCACGGACATAATTGTGGGCAATGACCAGGTCTAACTACCTCCCAGCAATGACTGAAGCACTACAAATGGGCACCCAGTGTGTGGTTGAGCACTGTGATTGTGCCGAGGATAATGAATCCACTTAATCTCCTTGGAGAAGAGGTTTGTAATTATGAACAATTTCCCTGACATTTAGTCACAAAACAATGTCCAAATATTTAAGAAGGTTGTTACCCATTGCATAGTACTTATCACAAAAATATACTAGAAGAACGTGACAAAGAAAAATCAATAGATCTTTAGAAAAAATCTAATAATGTATTCCATATATATATGTAACAATCAAAAAAGGAGAGGTTTAAGATCAATAATCTGATATTACTTAGTTGAAATTCTTTGTATGACAAACTTTAAAATTCTCTTTTCTGTTCATTATGTTGTTTTACTTATAAAAATAATCATGATATGATGATTTAATTTTATGATTTTTTTTTTGTATTATTTGTCAAGGCTTAATTCTAAATGTGATAATATACTTGGAGGAAAACATCCTCTAGATTCTCCTGTAAATAATAATTTATAAGTATTAATAATCTTCATTTTAATCTATTTAATATTACCTGTCTTGTCACATACTTAGCCTGTCACATTCAGGTCAACAGTTGAAACTATACCAGAACAATTAAAAATGCAAAGATCTCTAGAAAATAATTAATTGATCCAAGTTTGAACTATTTTCTGTTTTTTTTAAAGATTTTACCAATTTGGTCAGACATGAGGCATGAGTGAACACAATTGTGAAGATGACAAATCAAATCACTTGACCATAGGGAGGCTTATTATTTTTGGCAGCAGCTGACCCATCAGTGTGCAAATTTCAGATTTTAATTTGTTTCAAAGGGGAAGCTAAATATCCTGGAGAGATAATCTTTAGAAAGCCTCTTTTCTTGAACTACCAATATTAATTTGATTTTTAAAAAAATTTAGAGACTAAATCTGTAAATACTGCAATTTTGCCTGTCCTGAATATTTCATAAGTTTGCATCAATGCAAAGCATTTGACTATGCATCTTATGCTGTTATAATTCTCTTGACCATGCAATGGGTTTATAATGACACCCTGAAATCTCAATTTCCATGTAATAGTGTATTTTAGGAAGAGAGATAAATGCAATATGGTTCCCTAAAAACAGTTTTTGCAACGCCACAATTTTGACTCACCTAGACACTGAGGGAACTTAAATAATAAAAAGAAACTATTACCTTGCATCTAAAGAACCATCAAGATGTCATATATTCAAAATTATAATTATTGGATGGTGAATTACTTAATTTCAATCTTTCCTATTTACTCTATTTTAGATTTTTGTAAGCAGGTAGTGTAATAGATGACTTAATGGATTGAGGAAAGAAAGGAAGCATGACGATAAAACTATAGTTCTCTTGCCATTGTTAATTAGTTATATTTTATTTCATTTTATTCAACAAGCCCTTTCTTCTGTACATTTCCCACTGTTAGCACTCACCATTATAGAACATTCCTTTACCAGGTAACAGCTCTTTGAAATCAAGTGCTGTAAGATATGTGTGACAAAGGCACTATGGGATGGTGCAGTTGTGTCTAAATATGCTTGCTCAAAGTCACCTAGAGACTACATGTATTGAAAAAGTATAGAATCCCAGTCTTTAATTTGCCATGTAAGACAACATTTATATTGTGATACAATAATAAATATATATTTGCTGTGATGTCACAAAGATAGTACAGTATAAGACCCCAGAATTGAAACTGGAAAGAAAAGTGAAATTTTTTGTTTGTTGATGACATGATTGTATGTATAAAAAACCCCTAAAGATGCCACCAAAAAGTGGTTAGACGTAATAAATGAATTCAATAAAGTTGCAGGATTCAAAATCAACATACAAAAATCAGTCGCATTTATACACACTAACAGTGAACTAACTTAAGAATAGAAAATAATCCCACTTATGATAGCATCAAAAACAATAAATAGGAAAAAATTTAACCAAGGAAGTGAAAGATCTGTATGACAAAAACTGTAAGACATTGATGAAAGAAATTGAAGAAGATACAAATAAACGGAAGAGTACCCTGTGTTCATGGATCAGAAGAATTAATATCATTGTAATGTCCATGTTACCCAAAGCGTACTGCAGATTCACTGCAATCCCTATCAAAACTCCAAAGATATTTTTCACAAAAACAGAAAAAAAAAGCCATAAAATTTGTATGGAGCCACACAAACAACAACAACAACAACAACAACAACAACAAAACCCAAAATCCATAGCAATCCTGAAAAAAAAGAAAGCTGGAGGCATCACATTTTCTGATTTCAAACCATTCTACTAAGCCATAGTAATCAAAGCAGTATAGCACTGGCTTAAGAACAGACACATAGATCAATGGAACAGAATTGAGAACCCAGAAATAAACCCATGTATATATAGTGAACTGATCTTTGACAAGGGAACCAAGAATACTCAGTGGGAAAGGATAATCCCTTCAATAAATGATGTTGGGTAAACTGGATATTTAAATGCAAAAGAATGAAACTAGACCCCTATCTTACACCACTCACAAAAATTAACTTGAAATGAATTAAGAATATAAATATATACCTGGAACTGTCAAACTCCTAAAAGACAACATACAGGAAAATATATTTGATATCAGTCTTGGCAATGACTACTTGGATAAGACAACAAAAGTGCAAACAACCAAAGCAAAAATTAACAAGTGGGACTACATCAAACTAAAAATGTTTTGCACAACAAAAGAAACAATCAACAAAATGAAAAGGCAACCTATAGAATAGGAAATAATATTTGCAAATCATATATTTGATAAGAGGTTAATATCCAAAAAATATAAGCAATTCATAGGACTCAATAGCAAAAACCAAACAATCCAATTTAAAAAATGGGCAAGTGCCTGCACAGACATTTTCTAAAGAAAACATAAAAATGGCTAACAGGTACATGAAAAGGTGTGCGGCATCACTAATTATCAGGAAAATTCAAATCAAAACTATCAAAAACACAATGAGATATTACCTCACACTTGTTAGAATGGCTATTATCAAAAAAAAGAAGAGATAAGACATGATGATGAGGACCTGGAGAAAAGGAAAGCCTGGTAGGATAAAAGAATGGGTAAAGAAATTATGAGATGTATATAGTTGGAATGTTTTGTATGACAAGTTTTAAAATTACTTATTTTGTTTATTATATTATATACATGAATATCATACATTTGAATATTATGTATATGAATATTATTCAGCCCTAAAAAGAAGGAAATTTTACCATTTGTGACATGAGTGGACCTTGAGGATATTATGCTAAGTGAAAAAACTCAGACAGAAGAACAAATACTATTAATTTAATCAATCATGCCTGCATAATGGAACCTCCAGAAAACCCCTACACAACAGGGTTGAGAGAGTTTCTCATTTGGTTTATACATTGAGGTGCTGAGAAGGCGACATGTCCAGAGAAAGCATGGAAACTCTACATCCCTTCCCGTATACCTGTCCTATGCATCTCTTTAATTTGACTGTTCCTGAATTGTATCTTTCGTAATACTGTGTTTCCCCAGAAATAAGACCTAGCCAGACAATCAGTGCTAATGCGTCTTTTGGAGCATAAATATAAGACCCGGTATTTATATTATATTATATTATTTTATATTATATTATATTATATTATATTATTTATTATATTTATTTATTATATTTATTTATTATATTTATATATTATATTATATTATTATACCCAGTCTTATATTATAGTAAAATACGACTGGGTTTTATATTAATTTTTGCTCTAAAAGATGCATTGTAGCTGAGCTGATTATCCGGCTAAGTCTTATTTTCAGGAAAACACAGTAAACCAATTATAGCAAGTATACCATTTTTCCTGAGGCCTGTGAGCCATTTTAGCAAATTATTAAATCTGGGGGTTGTGGCAACCCCCAATTTATGAAGAAGTAAATGAGTCTCAGGGTTTAAGATTAACATCTGAATTGGGAATAGTCTTATGGAACCGAGCTCTTAACCTGCGGGGTTTGTGCTAATTCCAGATAGTGTCAGAATTAAATTGAATTGTAGGACCCCCAGCTGGTATCAGGGAGATGGAAAATTGTATGGTATGAGGAAAACCAACACAATTGGTGTCAGAAGTTTGGTGTTGGAAAAATAGAGGGTGGAATGTGGGATCTGTACTTTTAAGATCTTCCTGTGATTCCACAGGAAGTGGAATATACATGAAAAAAATCTGGGTTTTAATCCTGCCTCAGTCTTGTATTAACTATGTACCCTTGGACTGGCTTATCACTTAAGTGCTTTGGACTGCAGAGAAACTTTGGAAAGTAACACAAAATAGAACCAGGTCCTTATTTATTAATGGTCTGTAGTTTAACTTTTTGTCATTTGTTTGGAACTTTAAACACACTTGCTTCTGAATGTTTTTGGTTAAGTTATGGTTTCTAGTTGAAATACCTATTTAATTGCTAGTGTAGCCATAGCACAGACTAATGCTAAAATTCGAGGATGCTTAAGAAACAGCTACACTTTCTGAATGCTCACTCAGTGCTAGCAAAATCACTACTTATGACTGTATCAGTTGCTCACCACTGCATGGGACACAATTATGGACCCACAAGTAGACGTCCACTCTGGTCTACTTCCCTAGCAGAGCATTCTGATGTGGGACCATCTCTGTCTGGAAGAAAGAAGAGCAGTTCCTTCCCTACCTCATCAAAACCAGAAGGTTAACTGATTACTCAGTAACAACTTTACGAGACAGAAGGTAGTGGTAGGAAATACTTAAAATGCTAAAAGAAAGAAAACTGTAACCTAGAATACAATAACCAGCAAAGATATTATTCAGAATTAAAGAGATAAAGAGTTTCCCAGAAGCAAAAACTAAGGAGTTCACCGCAACTAAACTGGCTTTACAAGAAATGTCAAGGGTCTTCTTATGCAAAAAAAAGGCTATAACTAGAAATAAGAAGGTGTAGCAAAGAAAACAAATCTCATTGATAATGGCAAATATGCAATGAATACAATGAATTAACCACATAAAAACAATATGAAGGTTAAAAGACAAAAACAGAAAAATTACTATAACTATAATAAAGTTAGGGATTACAAAAAGCAAAAATATAAAATATGACATCAAAAACAAAGTATGGAGAGGCAATAAAAATGTGGTTCTCTTAGAAAGTATTTGAATTTAAATGCTTATCAGCTTAAAATAGACTGCTATAGATTTCTGGTCAAGATGGCAAAGTAGGTAAACTGTGTTGGCTTCTTTTCATGACCTAATCAAAATTACAGCTAAACTTCAGAAAAATCGTCATTAAGAATTGCTTGAACTCTAGTTGAATCAAAGTCCTACTTCTAAGGAAAAACAGAAGTCACCTCAAAACTGGTAGGAGGGACACTAATGCGGAATGGGCTTGTCCGAAACTCACGTGTGACCATTAAAAGTTGGGAGGGATATCTTGGCTGTGGAAGTCTCCTTTGGAAGAGTGAGAGATTCCAGCCCTACACCAGGCTCCCACTCAGGGTTCCAGTGTCATGGAGAGAAGTCCCCATAACTTCTGGCTGTGAAAACCAGTAGAGTTTGTAGGTGAGTTAGATGATGGCAGCTTGAGTCCCAGATGCTCTTTTTGAAGGGCCTATGCACAGACTTACTTGTTGATGAACTCACTCACTCTGAGCTCCAGCACTGGGGCAGCAGCTAAAAAGACAAAAGGGACATATGAGAAGGAACTGAGTCGTTTGGCTGCAGGCAAAAGCTGGAGGGGCAGCTTTCTTCCAGATAGAATCCATTGTTTTTTTTTTTTGAGTGCTCCCCCATCTTGGTTTGCAGACACAGGTGACCACCATATCCAAGGCTCCATCAACTTAGCTAACCCTGATGGTTTGCCCCACCCTGGTGATTCCCTGAGATCCCTCTCCACCCAACTTGAGGATCCACCCAAGATGCTTCCATTGGCTTTTCCATACAGCATAGCCTGTCATGGTTCATGCTGCAAACTTTCCTAAATTATCTCAAAGTTTCACAAAACCCAAACAAATAGTATCCAGCTTTGAGGTGTCCCAAACCTCTTGCCAAGCAGCCACAAGTCCAGCACTAGCAGTCACCAGCCTCTGTTCACTGTTTGGCTTCTCCAAGCACCTCCAATCCCAGCATGGGTGGCAGCCATCTTCAGATTGCTTTGTGGGTCATGGCAGGTGACCCTGGGCAGTAACCAGCTTCAGACCTAGCCAGAGCATTACCCAACCACATCCAAGGATGACCACATTCAGTCCCTTTCACTGACATGCAAACAGTAATTAAGGCTCAACTACAACAGGAGAACACATACAACCCACACAAGGTACACACCTGGAGCACCCAGCCAAGGTGACCATGGATACTGCACCACTGGATCAGTACACCTACTAAGGCCACTCTATAAGAACAGGAGATAATAGCATCTCTATGTAATACATGGAAACAAACACAGGAAGTAGCCAAAATGGGGAGACAAAGAAATATGTCTGAAATAAAAGAACAGAACAAAGGTCCAGAAAAGGAACTAAACAAAATAAAGATAAGCAATGCACCAGACACAGAGTTTAAAACACTGGTTGTAAGGATGCTCAATTATCCCAGGGAAAACTTCAACAAATAGATAAGAAACATAAAAAAGGAGATAAGAAAAAGCAAGAACCAGTCAGAAATAAGGAATACAATAACTGAAATGAAGACTACATTAGACGGAATCAACAGTAGATTAGATAAAGCAGAGGATTGAATCAGTGATTCAAAAGGTAATGTAGCAGAAAATACCCAATCAGAACAACAAAAAGAAAAAATAGTTTAAAAAAAAAAAAAAAGGAGGAAAGTTTAAGGGGTCTCTGGGGGAAAATGAAGTGGACCAACATTTGCATCATAGAGGTACCAGAAGGGGCAGAGAGACAACAAGGAATTTAAAACCTATCTGAAGAAGTAATGATGAAAAACTTCCCTAATCTGGTGAAAGAAATAGACATATAAGACCAGGAAATGCAGAGTCTTAAACAAGATGGACTGAAACAAGCCCACACCAATACACATCATAATTAAAATGCCAAAAGATAAAGACAAAGAGAGAATCTTAAAAGCAGCAAGAGAAAAGCAGTTAGTTACCAACAAGAGAGCTTCCATAAGATGGTCAGGTGATTTCTCCACAGACTTTGTAGGCCCAGAAATAATAGGCATAAAATATTCAAACTGATGGAAAGGAAGGACTTACAACTGATATTACTCTACTCACCAAACCTATCATTTTGAATTGAAGGTCAGATATAGAGCTTTCAAAACAAGAAAAAGCTAAAGAAGTTCATCACCACCAAACCAGTATTATAAGAAATGTTAGAGGGATTTATATAAAAGGAAAAAGAAAAAAAGAAAAATATATGAATAATTAAATGGCAATAACTACATATCTATCAATAATTACTTTAAATGTAAATGGATTAAATGCTCCAATCAAAACATAGGATAGCTGAATGGATAGGAAAGGAAGATCCTTACATATGCTGCCTACAAGAGACTCATTTCAGATCAAAAGCAACACATTAACTGAAAGTAAAGGGATTGGAAAAAGATATTTCATAAAAATGAAAATGAAAAAAAAAGTTGGGGTAGCAAAGCTTAGACCAGACAAAACAGACTAAAACAAAGGCTATATAATAAGAGATAAAGAAGAAACCAACAATTCCACTTCTGGGTAATAGCTGAAGAAACCCAAAATGTTTCTTTGCAGGTGTGTGTGCATCCAGATGTTCATTGCAACATTGTTTACAATTGCTAAGATGTGGAGGCAGAGAGTTCTGTCATTGATTGAATGAATAAAGAGGAGGTGGCACATACATACAACAGAATATTACTCAGCCATGGAAGGGAATTGGTTCTTGCTATCCATGGTGGCATGGATGAACCTGGAGGGTATTGTGCTGAGTAGAGTATGTCAGACAGACAAAGGCAGATGCAATGTGATTTCGCTTATATGTGGAATCTAAAGATTAAAATAAACAAAGAAGACAGAAACAAACTCATAGATACAAAGAACATTTTGATGAATACCAGATGAAAATGTTGTTGGTGGAGTGGGTGAAAAGGGTGAAGGGATTAGGAAGTACAAATTGGTTTTTAAAAAGTAGTCATGGGGATGTAGGGTATAGCATAAAGAATATAGTCAATAATATTGTAGTAACTATGTGTAGTGTTGGATAGTTACCAGATTTATTGAGGTGATAGATGGGAGAGGGCTTTGGGGGCAGGGTTGAAAAGATGAAGGGATTAGGAAGTACAATTTAGTAGTGACAAAATAGTCATGGTGATGTAAACTAAAACATAGAGAACAGTCAATGATACGGTAATAAACATATGGTGCCAAATGGGTACTAGACTATTCAGGGGGATCACTTCTAATATTATACAAATGTCTAACCACTATGCTGTACATCTGAAATTAACATAAAATGACATTGAATGTCAAATATAATTTAAAATTTAAAATGGGGGGGTGAAGGGGAATAAGAGGTTCAAATTTTAGGTAAGTATAAGACAAGCCATGGGGATGTAATGCACAGCGTAGGAATATCACCAATTATATTGTGATAGTGTGGTATAGTGTCAGACGGTTGCTGTACTTATCTTTTTTTTAAGTTAAAGTTTATTGAGGTGACAAATGTTAGTACAGTTACATAGATTTCAGGTGTACAATTCTGTATTACATCATCTGTAAATTCCATTGTGTGTTCACCAGCCAGAGTCAATTCTCCTTCCATCACCATATATTTCATCCCCTTGACCCTCATCTACCATCTCCCTTCCCTCTTACCCTCTAGTAACCACTAAACTATTGTCTGTGTCTATGAGATTTTGTTTGTCTTGTTTTTTGTTGTTTTGGTTCTTATACCACATATCAGTGAAATCATATGGTTCTCTGCTTTTTCTGTCTGATTTATTTCACTTAGCATTATATTCTCAAGATCCATGCATGTTCTCACAAGTGGTCTTATTTCATCTTTTCTTACTGCCGAATAGTATTCCATTTGTGTATATATACCACAAGTTCTTTATCTATTCATCTATCGAAAGACATTTTGGTTGTTTCCATGTCTTGGCCACCGTAAACAAAGCTGCAATGAACATTGGAGCACACGTGCCTTTATGTATAAATGTTTTCAGATTTTTGGGGTAGATACCCAGGAAAGGGATTGCTGAGACATATGGTAATTTTTTGAGGAACCTCCTAACTGCCTTCCATAAAGGCTCCACCAGTCTGCATTCTCACCAAAAGTGTATGAGGGTTCCTTTTTCTCCAAAGCCTATCCAACACTTGTCACTATTTGTCTTGTTGATGATAGCCATTCTGACTGGGGTAAGGTGATATCTCATTGTGGTTTTTATTTGCATTTCTCTGATGATTAGTGATGTTGAGCATTGTTTCATATGTCTATTTGCCATTTGTATGTCCTCTTTGGAGAAATGTCTCTGCAGATCCTCTGCCCATTTTTCAACAGGGTTGTTTGTTTTTTTGTTGTTGAGTTGTAGGAATTCCTTGTATAATTTGGATATTAGTCCTTTCTTGAAGACACTGTTTGCAAAATTCTTCTCCCATTCAGTTGGTTGCCTCTTTATGTTGTTGATGGTTTCTTTTGCTGTGCAGAAGATTTTAAGTTTCATATAGTCCCATTTGTTTATTTCAGCTTTTACTTCCGTACCTTTGGAGACAAATTCATAAAATGCTCTTTGAACCCAAGGTCCATAAGTTTAGTACCTGTGTTTTCTTATATGCAGTTTATTGTTTCAGGTCTTATGCTCAAGTCTTTGATCCATTTTAAATTAATTTTGGAACATGGTGACAGATAGCAGTCCAGTTTCATTCTTTTGCACGTGGCTATCCAATTCTCCCAGCACCA
The DNA here is from genome assembly GCF_964194185.1 of Rhinolophus hipposideros. Classification (NCBI taxonomy): domain Eukaryota; kingdom Metazoa; phylum Chordata; class Mammalia; order Chiroptera; family Rhinolophidae; genus Rhinolophus; species Rhinolophus hipposideros. The sequence continues at coordinate 50,426,991 of NC_138059.1, forward strand.
TTTATTGAAAAGGCTGTCTTTTCTCCATTGTATGTTTTTTGCTTAGTTGTAAAAAATGATCGGTCAATATTTATGAGGGTTTATTTCTGGGTTCTTAATTCTATTCCATTGGACTATGTGTCCGTTTTTCTGACAACACCATGCTGTTTTTTTTTATTGTAGCCCTGTAGTATAAGCTAAAGTCAGGGAGGGTGATACCTCCAGTATTGTTCTTTTTTTCTTAAGATTGCTTTGGCTATACAGGATCTTTTGTGGTTCCAAACAAATCTGATGATTTTGTTGTTCTATTTCTATAAAAGATGCCATTTGGATTTGAAGGGGATTGCATTAAATCTGTATGTTGCTTTGGGTAATATGGCCATTTTAACTATGTTGATTCTTCCAATCCATGAACATGGAATGTCTTTCCAATTCTTTGTGTCTTCTTCAATTTCTTTTAAAAATGTCTTATAGTTTTCAGCATATATATTTTTCACATCCTTGGTTTATTCCTAGGTATTTTATTCTTTTTGCTGCAATTGCAAAAGAAATTGTTTTTTGTATTTCTTTTTCTGAGATTTCATTGTTAGCATATAGGAATGAAATAAACTTTTGTACATTGATTTTGTAGCCAGCAACTTTACGGTGTTTGTTGATTGTTTCTAATAGCTTTTTTTGTGGAGTCTTTAGGCTTTTCTATGTATAGCATCATGTCATCTGCAAAGAGTGATATTTTAACTTCTTCATTCCCAATTTGGATGCCTTTTATTTCTTTCTCTTGACTGATTGCTCTGTCCAGGACTTCCAACACTATGTTGAAAAGCAGAGATGACAGGGGAAAGCCCTGTCGTGTTACTGAACATAGACCAAAGGGCTTCAGTTTTTCACCATTAATTATGAGATTAGCTGAGGGCTTCTCACAGATGGCCTTTATTATGTTAATAGATTTTCCTTCTATACCTATTTTATTAAGTGTTTTAATCATAAATGGATGTTTTATCTTGTCAAATGCTTTTTCTGCATCAATTGATATAATCATATGATTTTAGTCCTTTATTTTGTTTATGTGATGTATCACATTGATGGATTTGCGGATGTTGAACCATCCTTGTGCCACAAGGGTGAACCCCACTTGGTCGTGGTGAATAATCTTTTTAATGCATTGTTATATTCAATTTGCTAGAATTTGTTTACGATTTTTGCATCTGTATTCATCAGAGATATAGGTCAGTAGTTTTCTTTTTTTGTGTTGTCCTTACCAGGTTTTGGCATCAGTGTAATGTTGGCCTCATAAAATGAGTTAGGAATACTGTCTCTTCTTTAATTTTTTGGAAGAGTTTGAGCAGGATTGGTATTAGGTCCTCTTTGAAGGTTTGGTAAAATTCACTAGTGAAGCTATGTCATCCTGGACTTTTGCCTTTGGGAAGGTTTTCGATGACTGATTCAATTTCCTTACTGATGACCAGTCTGTTTAGATTTTCCAGTTCTTCATGGTTTAGCCTTAGAAGGCTATATGTTTATAAGAATTTGTCCATTTCTTCTAGGTTATTGAATTTGGTGGCATATAGTCCTTCATAGTACTCTTCCATGATCCTCTGCATTTCTGTGGTGTCCGTGATAACTTCCCCTTTTTCATTTCTGATTTTGTTAATTATTGTCTTCTATCTTCTTATCTTAGTGAGTCTAGCTAAGGTTTGTCAATTCTGTTAATCTTTTCAAAGAACCAGCTCTTTGTCACATTAACTTTTTTTATTGTCTTTTTGTTCTCTATTTCATTTAGTCCTACTCTGATTTTTGTTATTTTCTTTCTTCTGCTGACATTGGGTTTTACTTGTTTTTCTTTTTCTAGTTCTTTAAGGTGTAACATGAGGTTCTTTATTTGGGATTTTTCTTGTTTCTTGAGATAGGCCTGTAATGATATAAATTTCCCTCTTAAAACTGCTTTTGCTGCATCCCAAAAATTTTGGTAGGATGTATTTTCATTGTCATTTGTTTCTATGTATCTTTTGATCTCTCCTCTAATTTCTTCTTTGACCCAGTCGTTCTTTAAAAATATTGTTTAAACTCCATGTACTTGTGTTTTTTCCTGCTTTCTTTTTGCAGTTGATATCCAATTTCAAAGCATTGTGATCAGAGAATATGTTTGGTATGATTTCAATCTTCTTAAATTTGCTGAGGCTTATTTTATGTCCCAACATATGGTCTATCCTTGAGAATGTTCCATGTACACTCGAAAAGAATGTATAGTCTGATGTTTTAGGATGAAGTGCTCTATATATGTCAATGATGTCCATTTCATCTAATGTGTCATTTAGGGCTGCTATTTTGTTATTTATGTTCTGTTTCGATGATCTATCCATAGCTGTCAATGATGTATTTAAGTCCCCCAGTATAATTGTGTTTTGGTCAATTTCTCCCTTTAGTTCTGTTAGTAGTTGCTTGGGATATTTCGGTGCTCCCTGATTGGAGGTATACATATTGATGACTGTTATGTCTTCTTGTTGTATAATCCCCTTTACCGTTATGAAATGTCCATCTTTATCTCTTGTTATCTTTTTCACCCTGAAGTCTGTTTCATTGGAAATCATTATGGCTACCCCTGATTTTCTTGGGTACCATTTTCTTGGAGTGTCAATTTCCACCCTTTCACTTTGAGTCTATGCTTGTCCTTGTAGCTGAGATGTGTCTCTTGTAGACAGCATACCGCTGGGTTTAGTTTTTTGATCGAATCTGCTACTCTGTGTCTCTTTATTAGTGAGTTCAGTCCATTTAAATTTAGGGAGATTATTGATATGTGAGAATTTCCTGTTATTCTATCTCTAGTTTTATGGTAAGGCTGTGTCTCCGTTGTTTCTTTGCCTTTTTGTTGTTGTCTATTATTTCTGTGTGGTGGTATTCTATGATGTTTCCCTCTGTTTCTTCTTTTATTACAGTATGTATTTCAGTTCTGGACTTTTTTTGAGTGGTTACCCTTAAGTTTATGTAAAAGAAAGTTTGATATTTAGAGTTCCAGTTTCTTCAGCACGCTTACTTTCTCTATTCCCATATTCCACTTCAGGGCTTTACTCTCCCCCTTTTTATGTTTTGGTTGCCACAAATTGTCCCTGTTGATGGTGGTTGAATAACCTCCTTTATTATTTCTTGTAGTGCATGTCTTGTATTAGAAAGTTCCCTCAGCTTCTGGATGTCTGGAAAGGTCTGTATTCCTCCTTCATATCTAAAGGATAACTTTGCTGTATATGTTATCCTTGGCTCATAATTTCTCTCTTTCAATAGTTTGAATATTTGGTTCCATTCCCTCCTGGCTTGTAGAGCTTCTGCTGAAAAATCTGATGATAATCGAATGGGCTTTCCTTTGTAGGTTACAGTCTTCTTTTCCCTGGTTACCTTGAGGATTCTTTGTTTGGTGTTAATTTTAGACAGCTTCAATACAATGTGCCTTGGAGAAGGCCTGTTGATATTGAGGTAATTAGGTGTTCTATTTGCTTCTTTGATTTGAGGATCCAGTTCTGTCCACAAGTTTGGAAAGTTCTCATTAATAATTTGTTTGAATATATTCTCTTCCCTTCTCTCTTTCTTCTCCCTCTGGTATTCCCATTATTCTTATATTGCTCTTTCTCATAGAGTCAGAAAGTTCTTGTAGAGTTCTTTCATTTCTTTTAAGTCTAAAGTCTCTTCCTTCTTCCATCTGTGTAATTTCCAGGTTTCTGTCTTCGATGTCACTGATTCTTTCCTCCATCTGGTCAACTCTACTACCTCAGCTGGTTATTTTATTCTTAATTTCTTCTATTGAGTTCTTAATCTCCAGAAATTCCATTTGATTCTTTTTTAAAATTTCAATCTCTTTCATAAAATATTCATGTTGTTCTTTGATTATGTTTCTGAATTCATTAAATTGCTTTTCTGTGTTTTCTTGCATCTCGTTGAGGTTTTTCAGAACTGCATTCATGAATTCTTTGTCATTTAAGTCACATATTTCCATATCTTTAAGTTCCTTTTCTGGAGACTTTTCACTTTCTTTCTGAGCTGTCTTGTTCCCTTTGTTATTTATGGCAATTGTTGATTTATTATTTCTCTTCCTAGACATCTACAGGAGTGGCTTCTGCAACCAGTTTATAGAAAGAGGTGTTTCTTTTGTTTTCCAGTACTTGTTGGTAGAATATTTTATTTTCTCTCCGACTTCAGCCTTTTTTTCCTCTCTCACACAGTAGTGCTATGTTTTCTCTGCACGATTCCAGCTTCTCACACAATGGGGGCATTCCTTGGGGGACAAGTTTCTCCTCTGTTTACAGTTTGCCTGAGTTATAGGGTGCCACATCCCTGTGGGGATGCGGAGAGCTTTTGAAGTTCCAAAGCTCTTTCTGCACCAGATTCACAGCCTGTATGTTTCAGCAGTTCTGTTTACTCCTGCAGGGATCCTCCCTGATAGGTGGGGCCAGGGGTGGGGTGAGTTGTGAGAGGTGGTCCAGAGCAATGGCGAACACCACCACAGTGGGTCCTGCTTCCACAGCTCCCTCCCCTTTGCCAGAACTAGTTGGGCTGCGTATCTGTGTCTGCAGTACACAGTTCTCAGAACAGCAAATATTATGTTCTTTTGATCTGACACTGCTACTGTTCTGCTTCTAGCACCGGGCAGGTTGGGGCGGGACAAACTCTCGGAGGGTAGGGAGGGGGCGGCTGATCTCAGTGCCTAAGGCTTCCATTCTCTGCTCTGCAGTGAGGGCTTAAACCACTGTTTTCAGCCTTCTTCTCTCAGTCTTTTCTCTGAGGTTTCTGCCATGAGCGTTGGGTTCAGCCGTGTTATATGCTGCTCCCTCAGCCTTTTGGGCCGTAAGAGGAGCCCTAGCATTCCGAGTTCCTCCCTCTCCCACAGCTGCGATAGTTGCAGGATGCAGCGAGCTCGGAGCACTGATCTAGGTCTGCCTTCTTGGCCTGCTTGGCTCCATCTCCACACTTCTCCTTTCCCTCCTTCCCCGCTCGTGTGATTCTCCCACCTTTTGGTGAATTCAGTAGTGGGCCTCTTCGTCTTGCCTGTCTACTGTGCAGGGAGTCCTTTGTGAAGTTATTGTTGTTCAATTAGTTGTAAATTCCAGGGGAACTTTACGGAGGCTCACCTCATGCTGCCATTTTGATTCTGAATCTTACTTTTCTAAAGAAACTTTCCAGGCCAGAAGTGAGTGGCAGGAAATATTCAAAGTGATGAAAAACAAAGGCCTACAACAAAGATTGCTCTACTCAGCAAGGCTATCATTTAAAATGGAAGGAGAAATAAAAAGCTTCCCAGAAAAGAATAAGCTAAAGGAATTTATTACTACCAAATAGCAGTGCAGGAAATGCTAAATGGCTTTTCTAAGCATAAGAATGGTGAAAACAAACTAACAAAGAAGACCAGAAATACAAATAAAAAATAGCAATAAATATGTACCTAGCAATAATCACTTGGAATGTGAATGGGCTAATGTGCCAATCAAAAAACAAAGGATGGCTGAGTGAATAAGAAAACAAGACCCATGCTCATACAGTTTACAAGAGACTCACCTCAGATCAAATGACACACACAGACTGAAACTAAAGGAATGGAATGAGATATTTCATGCAAATGGAAATAAGAAAAAAGCTGGGGTAGCAATATTTATATCAGACAAATTAAACATTAAAACAGAGACTATAATAAAAGACAAAGAAGGGCACTATATAATAATAAAAGGGCACTATATAATAATAACAAGAGCATGATATAACCCTAGGAAACATCTATGCACCCAACATAGGAGCTCCTAAATATGTAAAACACATTTTGACTGACATAAAGACAGAGATCAACATTCACACTACTGTGTTTCCCTGAAAATAAGACCTAGCTGGACAACCAGCTCTAATGCGTCTTTTGGAGCAAAAATTGATGTAAGACCCAGGCTTATATTATGTTAGATAAGACCCAGTCTTATGTTATAGTAAAATAAGACTGGGACTTATATATTTTTTTTCTCCAAAAGATGCATTAGAGCTGATTGTCCAGCTAGGTCTTATTTTCGGGGAAACACAGTATCATATTAGGGGACTTTGACAACCTATTGACACCAAAGGATAGAACCCCCAGAGAGACAATCAATACAGAAACAGTGGCCTTAAATGACACATGAGATCAGTTGGATTTTTTTAAAATTTTAATTTATTAGTTTCAGGTGTACAAGACAAGGTAATACTTAGACGTTCATCATTTATATTCTTCACACTGTGAACACCCCTCCCCCCATCCACTATCACTCCGATCTCGCACCAAGCCATCACATTATATATATAAAATTATAGTTGGCATTCATTATTGTTTAGCCTCTGGTGTACAGTGCTATGATCAGGCATCCACAGTATCCCTGAGGTGGTCTCCCAAATAGGACACATGTCCATTGGATACCCAACAAAATCTTTACAACATTATTGAATACGTTCCCCAAATTAATTTTCAAAAACCCTGAGGCCACCTTGTGGTTACCAGCTGCTTCCTAATCCCTTCACCTTTCCCCTTATCCCCCCCCCCCCGCCCATCTAACAACTCTCGGTTTTTTCCTTTTTGTCCCCAAAACTGTTTCTCATTAGTTCATTCACTTATTCTTTTCTTTAGATTCTGCATATAAGTGAAATCATATGGTACTTGTCTTTCTCTTTCTGACTGATTTCACTTAACATAATGTTCTCTAGATCCATCCATGTTGTTGCAAATGATAAGATTTCTTTCTTCTTTATGGCTGCGTAATATTCCATTGTATAAATGTACCACAGCTTCTTAATCCAGTCATCTACCAATGGGCATTTCGGTGGTTTCCATATCTTGGCTATTGTAGAAAGTGCTGCAATAAAAATAAGAGTGCATACAGATTTTTGAATTGGAGTTTTGGATTTCTCCGGGTAGATGCCTAGGAGTGGAATTACTGGATCATAGGATAGTTCCATTTTCAGATTCCTGAGATACCTCCATACTGTTTTCCATAGTGGCTGCACTAATCTGCCATCCCACCAACAGTGCACTAGCGTTCTTTTTTCTCCACATCCGCACCAGCATTTGTTGTTGGTTGATTTATTGATGATAGCCATTTTGACTGGGGTGAGGTGGTATCTCATTGTGATTTTTATTTGCATTTTTCTGATGGCTAGTGAGGTTGAGCATTTCTTCATATGTCTTTTTGCCTTCCTTTTTAGAAAAATGTGTCCTCAAGTCTTCTGCCCATTTTTTAATTGGGTTGTTTGTTTTTTTGGAGTTGAGTTGAGTAAGTTTTTTTATAGATTTGTGATATTAATCCCTTATCAGATATATCGTTGGCAAATATAATCGATATTTTTAGAGCATTTTACCCCAAAGCAGAAGAATATACATTCTTATCAAGTACACATGGAACATTTTCCAAGATAGACCACATGCTAGGCCACAAAACAAGTCTCCGTAAATTTAAGAAGATTGAAATCATATCAAGCATCTTCTCTGACCACAGTGCTATGAAACTAGACATCATTACAAGAAAAAAAACTGAAAAACACAAACACATGGAGACAAAGTAAGATGCTCCTAAATAATAATAGATCAACAAGATTAAGGAAGAAATCAAAAGATACCTTAAGACAAACAAAAATGAATAACCCAAAATCCATAGGAAAGAACAAAAGCAATCTTAAGAGGGAAATTCAGAGCAATGCAGAGCTACCTAAAAAAACAAGAAAAATCTCAAATCAACTGTCTATCTTTACACCTAAGGGAACTGGGAAAAGAACAGCAACATTAGCCCAAAGGAAGTGCAAGGAAGGAAATAATAAAGATCAGAGTGCTGTCGTTATGGAAGGCAGTGTGGAGGTTCCTCAAAAAATTACGAATAGAATTACCGTATGACCCAGCAATCCCTCTCCTGGGTATCTACCCAAAAAATATGAAAACATTTATCCATAAAGACACGTGTGCTCCAATGGTCATTGCAGCTTTGTTTACAGTGGCCAAGACATGGAAACAACCAAAATGTCCTTCGATAGATGAATGGATAAAGAAGTTATGGTATATATACACAATGGAATACTATTCGGCAGAAAGAAAAGATGATATAGAAACATTTGTGACAACATGGATGGATCTTGAGAGTATAATGCTAAGCGAAATAAATCAGACAGAAAAAGCAGAGAACCATATGATTTCACTGATATGTGGTATATAAACCAAAAACAACAAAAGAACAAGACAAACAAATGAGAAACAAAAACTCATAGACACAGACAATAGTTTAGTGGTTACCAGAGGGTAAGGGGGGAGGAGGTGGTAGATGAGGGCAAAGGGGATCAAATATATGGTGATGGCCGAGAACTGATTCTGGGTGATGAACACACAATGGGATTTACAGATGATGTAATACAGAATTGTACATCTGAAATCTATGTAACTTTACTAACAATTGTCACCCCAATAAATTAAAAAAAAAGAAAAAGATAAGATCAGAGGGGAAATAAATTAAATTGAGTCAAAACAAAACAGAACAAAAAAACCCACAAAAGATCAATGAAACCAAGAGCTGGTTTTTTGAAAAGATAAACGAAATCGACAAACTTTTAGCAAGACTCACCAAGAAAATAAGAGAGAGGACCCAAATTAATAAAATCAGATATGAAAAGGGAGAAGTGACAAGACATACCATAGAAATAAAAAAAAAAAATTAAGAACACACTACAAGCAACTATATGCCAACAAATTAGGCAATCTGGAAAAAAATGGATAAATTTCTAGAAATGTACAATCTTCCAAAGCTGAATCAAGAAGTGACAGAAAAGCTGAATAGATCAATTGCTACCAATGAAATTGAATCAGTAATCAACAAGTTCACAACAAACAAAAGTCCTGGACCAGATGGCTTCACAGGTCAATTTTGTCAAATATTCAAAAAGGAATTAACACCTATTATCCTCAAACTTTTCCAAAGTATCCAGAAGGAGGGAAGTCTACCAACACATTTTAAAAAACCACTATTACTCTAATCTGAAAAACAAACAAAAACATTACAAAAAAAGAAAAAAGAAAACTACAGGCTGGTATTCCTAATGAACATAGATGCAAAAATCCTCAACATAATATTAGCAAACCAGATTCAGCAATAGATTAAAAAGATCATATAACATGATCAAGTGAGATTTATTCCTAGTATGCAAGGTTGGTTCGAAATCCATAAATCAATGAATATCATTCACCACATAAACTAAATAGAAAACAAAAACCATACAATCATATCAATAGATGCAGAAAAATTATTTGACAAAATCAAACAGCTATTTATGATGAAAATTCTTAGCAAAGTGGGAATAGTGGTATCATATCTCAGCATAATATGTCCATATATGATAAACCCAGAGCTAATGTCATACTCAATGGGGAAAAACTAAAAAACTTTTCTCTTAAGATCAGGAACAAGAAAAAGTTGCCCACTTTCACCACTTTTATTCAACATAGTTCTGGAAGATCTAGGCACAAGCAATCAGACCAGAAAAGAAAATAAAAGGCATCCAAATTGGAAAGGAGGAAGTAAAATTATCATTATAAGCAGATGATATGATACTATATATAGAGAACCCCAAAGACTCTATCAAAAATCTACTAGAACTGGTAAATGAATTTAGTAAAATAACAGGATAGAAAATTAAAATTCAGAAACAGTTGCATTTGTATACACCAATAATAAACTATAAGAAGGAGAAGTCAAGAAAACAATCCCATTTACAATTGCTTCAAAAACAATAAAATACTTAGCAATAAATTTAAACTTAAATTTAAATAAACAAAATAACCAAAGAAGTAAAAGACCTGTACTTAGAAAATTATAAGACACTGAAGAAAGAAATCAAAGAGAATACACATAAATGGAAACACTTACCATGGTCATGAATAGGAAGAATTAATATAGTTAAAATGTCCGTACTATTTTTAATAGTTTTTTGTTTTTTGGATGTTAGCCCCCTGTCGGAAGTATTGATTGCAAAAATGTCCCATTCAGTTGGTTGACTCTTTATTTTGTTGATGGTTTCTTTTGCTATGCAGAAGCTTTTTAGTTTGATATAGTCTCATTCATTTATTTTAGCTTTTACTTCCCTAGCATTGAAGTCAAATTCATAAAATCCTCTTTGAACCCAAGGTTTATAAATTTAGTACCTATGTTTTCTTCTATGCAGTTCATTGTTTCAGGTCTTATGTTTAGGTCTTTGACCCATTTAGAGTTAATTTTGGTACACGGTGACAGATAGTGGCTTACTATTCGTTTCCATGTGGCTTTCAAATTCTCCCAGCACCATTTATTGAAGAGGCTGTCTTTTCTCCATTGTACGTTTTCAGCTTCTTTGTCAAAACTTATTTGTCCATATTTATGTGTGTTTATTTCTGGGTTCCCAATTCTATTCCATTGGTCTGTGTGTCTGTTTATCTGTCAGTACCATACTGCTTTGATTATTGTTGCTTTGTAGTACAAGCTGAAGTCAGGGAGTATGAATCTCCAGCATTGTTCTTTTTTCTTAGGATTGCTTTGGCTATTCAGGATCTTTTGTGGTTCCATATAAATCTGATGATTTTTTTGTTTTTTTCTATTTCTTTAAAGAATTTCATTGGGATTTTGATGGGGGTTGCATTAAATCTGTATATTGCTTTGTGTAATATGGCCATTTTAACTATGTTGATTCTTCCAATCCATGAACATGGAATGTCTTTCCATTTCTTTGTGTCTTCAATTTCTTTCAAAAATGTATTATACTTTTCAGCATATAGGTCTTTCACATCCCTGGTTAAGTTTATTCCTAGGCATTTTATTCTTTTTGTTGCATTAGCAAAAGTAATTTTTTTTTCTGAGATTTCATTGGCAGGATATAGGAATGCAATGGTCTTTTTACCAAGACATGGAAACAACCAAAGTGTCCTTCAATAGATGATTGGATAAAAATGATGTGATATATATACACAATGGAATACTATTCTTCCATAAGAAAAGATGAAATCGTGCCATTTTCAACAAACACAGATGACTCTTAAGATTATTATGCTAAGCAAATCAAGTCAGACAGAAAATGTCGAGAACCATGTGATTTCACTGAAATGTGGTATATAAAACTTAAAACAACAAAAGAATAAGAGAAACACAGAAAAAAACAAAAACTTATAAACACAGACAATAGTTTGTTGGTTACCGGAGGGTAAGGGGGCTAAGAGGTGGGACATGAGGGAAAGGGGGGTAAAATACGTGGTCATGGAAGGAGAACTGACTCTGGGTGGTGAACACACAAAGGGATTTATAGATGATGTAATACAGAATTGTACGCCAGAAATCTATGTAATTTTACTAACAATTGTCACCCCAATAAATTAAAAAAAAATGCTCACCATCACTAGCTTTCAGGGAAATGCAAATTAAAACCACAATGTGATATTACTTACACCTGTCAGAATGGCTGTCATTGATAATCAACAAATAAGAAGTGCTAGTGAGGATGTGGAGAAAAGGGAACCCTTGTGCACTATTGGTGGGATTGCAAATTGGCACAGCCACTGTGGAAATCAGTATGGAAGTATCTCAAAAACTGAAAATGAAACTTCCTAATGACCCAGCAATTCCATTCTTAGGTGTCTATACAGATAAATTCAAAACGCTAATTCAAAAAAATATATGCACCCCTATGTTTATTTCAGCACTATTCACAATAGCCAAGACATAGAAACAACAGAAATGCTCATCAGAAAATGACTGAATTAAGAAACTGTGGTACATTTATACAATGGAGTATTACTCGGCCATAAAGAAGAAGGAAATCTTACCATTTGCAACGATATGAATGGACCTAGAAAACATTATGTTAAGTGAAATAAGTCAAACGGAGAAAGACAAATATCATATGATCTCATATGTGGAATCTAAAGAACTGGATAAATGAGAAAACTAAACAGAAATAGTCTCAGAGATATAGAGATAAAACTGATGGTTGCTCGAAGGGAGTGGGGTGGGGATGAAGGAGAAGGTGAGGGAATTAGAAAGCACAAATTTGTAGTCACAATATTGCCATGGGGATATGAAAGACAGTTTGGGGGATATAATCAATAATGTTGTAAAGATTTTGTAGGCTGTATAATGGGCATTTCTCTTATTAGGGAGACCACTTCATGAATGGTGAAAATGCTTGACCACTGTGCTGTGCACCTGAAGCAGAAGCTGAATAGTATTGAATGTCAATTATAATTATATATATATATACTTATGTATATATGTACTTATGTATATATATATATGGTATATTATGGTATATGGTATATATATGGTATATATGGTATATATATATATATATATATATATATATATATATATATATATATGGTGTATGTATATATATATATATATATATATATGGTATATTCACGAGATTTGGAGTTCAGTCAATAGAATTGCAACAGCTATATATGTTGTCAGAGAAGTAATAGATTGGGGGAAGGGATTATCAATTTGTGAGTGGTGTAAATATCTATTACATTGTTTTGTACATTCAAAACTGAAAAAAACAACAAAAAAAAAGAATGTATATACCAAAAAAATAAAAAAGTGATAGTCTTCATTTCTATAAAGGACAGAAGAATATGTTAAGTCCCACAGTGAATAGATAAATTAAATCCCACATCAGTTTGTTATTACTGCTATAATAAACTACCACAAACTTGGTGTCTTAAAGCAATACAAATTTATTCTCTTATAATTCTAGAGTTCAGAAGCCCAAAATGGGTCAAAATGGGGAGTTCCTTCTGGAGGCTCTAGAGAAGAATTTTTTTTTAACCCATAGAAAAATTAAGTCCCACAGTGAATAAATAATGAAAATGTTATTTTGATACTAGCTCTTTCAGATTTTGTCATGAGTATCTCTTCTCAGCAAAAAAAGTAACATTTCTGAGTAAATTCACTTTTCACAAAGACCTATTTAAGGGAGCTGACAATTAGACACAAAGATAAGCTTTAAATATTTTGTTGCAATGTTCTGTACCTTGTCTAAAAATATTAGCATTCTAAGGACACCAACAATTTTAAGCTAAATTCCAAAGGATGTTGCCAAGGCAATTTCCCATTAAAATACCTATGGAAATAGCTGATAGCTCCCAGGAAAAAGAGGGTAATTTTGAAATATGAATTTTCTTATTGATTTACCAAAATCTTATTGCTAGAAAAATGCATTCAGGGACTTTTAAATAAAACCACTCATAAGTCTAATCTTTGTTTTGATGTTTGAAGCGGGTGATGCTGAGAAGAAAAATGGGTGTGAGATAAGGAGATCCAGCTTCAGTTGTACAGATTGTAAGTACAAACTCTCCACCATAATATGTTACACTGTTGTTCTAGAGATAATAAAAAGTACTTATTACATTTTTCTCCAAAAGTTAAGCATTGCCTTAAACTGATATGGAAATAATTATTGGTTTTATTGGCATATGGAATATGTTTCTTATGTGGCCAAAGGAATTTTGCAGATGGGTTAAGACATTATCCTGAATTATACAGTTGCATGTGAGACAAGTATGATTGATGATAGGGGTCCTAGTAAGAGAAAGAAGAAGGTAGGAGGGCCATAGTCATAGAGGGAGATGATAGAAGCAGAGATCAAAGGGGGGGGGAAGATGTTTTGCTGCCAATTTTTAGATGGAGGAAGGGGCCATGAACCAAAGAATGTAAGCAAACTCTAGAGGCTGTAAACGGTTAAAAAATAAATAAATAAAAAATTCTTCTGTAGAGCCTCCAGAAGGAACTCCCCATTTTGACCATTTTGGGCTTCTGAACTCTAGAACTATAAGAGAATAAATTTGTATTGCTTTAAGACATCAAGTTTGTGGTATTTTATTATAGCAGTAATAGCAAACTGATATATTTCACTATAGCTTTTTAATAAATGTTAATATGTCTTGGCATTAATCCCCTCATAGCTATCCCATTTCAGGAACTTCCCACCTCTTATTGCATGTTATTTTTCTTTTTTTTCAAATAAACTTTAAAAATAACTTACTGAGTTCCATTTTCATACTATCATATTAAATGTATTGATTGGCTTAAAATTGACATTTTGGAGAAATGTCTCTTCAGGTCCTCTTTCCATTTTTCAATTGGGTTGTTTGTGTTTTTGTTGTTGAGTTTCATGAGTTCCTTATATATATGTTGGATATTAGCCCCTTATTGGAGGCACTGTTTGCAAAAATCTTCTCCCATTCAGTTGGTTGCCTCTTTATTTTGTAGATGGTTTCTTTTGCTGTGCAGCAGCTTTTAAGTTTCATATAGTCCCATTTGTTTATTTTAGCCATGGAAACAACCAAAATGTCCTTCGATAGATGAATGGATAAAGAAGTTGTGGTATATATACACAATGGAATACTATTCGGCGTTAAGAAAATATGATATAGGAACATTTGTGACAACATGGATGGATCTTGAGAGTATAATGCTAAGTGAAATAAGTCAGACAGAAAAAGCAGAGAACCATATGATTTCACTGATATGTGGTATATAAACCAAAAACAACAAAAGAACAAGACAAACAGATGAGACACAAAAACTCATAGACACAGACAATAGTTTAGTGGTTACCAGAGGGTAAGGGGGGTGGGGGGCGGAAGATGAGGGTAAGGGGGATCAAATATATAGTGATGGAAGGAGAACTGACTCTGGGTGGTGAACACACAATGTAATATATAGATGATGTATTACAGAATTGTACACCTGAAACCTATGTAACTTTACTGACCATTGTCACCCCAATAAACTTTAATTTTAAAAAAAAGGTCACAGCCCAGGGACATGGAATGACACCTTATTATAGGAATACAGAATGCATCTCTCTTTCCCGAACTTTATATCATAGCATAAAGTCTCCTTTATAACAACGAAAGAGTACAGCTGAAAAGAACTGCAAGACTCAAATCCTGTTTTAGGAATGTCCAAGAAAACCTAAAGAAAACAGGGGAAACAAAATCAAGGAAACTAGGGGAAATGTTAGCCTCTGACACATACAGCTACAGTAACAGTAAGCCCAGCCTAATTTCTAGTCAGATAAATATGAAACCTCACACTAAAGGCATATTTACTTTAGTTCTTCTAACTCAGCATATGAGGTCTGACAATTAAGTTTGAGAACTCATCCTAGAAAAAGTGCTACATATCTCATTGTTGAATATCATTATGGTCACCTTTGAAGTACTCCCCTTGGAAAGCTGTGCACTGATGATGCCAATGCCTAGTCCACCCTTCAAAGCAATTTTGGAACTCTTTTCCTGGAATGGCCACCAGAGCTGTCATTGCATTACCCTTGATGTCCTGAATGTCATCAAAACGTCTTCCTTTCAATATTTTCTTCATCTTTGGGTAAAGAAAAAAGTCACTGGGGGCCAGATGAGGTGAGTAGGGAGGATGTTCCAATACAGTTGTTTGTTTACTGGTTAAAAACTCCCTCACAGACAGTACCATGTGAGCTGGTGCATTGTCGTGATGCAAGAACTCCTTCGGGACCATTTTTGCACACACCTTTTTCATGCCAAGATTTTCAGTTAAGATTTTCCTAACTGTTTCTCTATCAATGTTTACTTGGTCTTCTATGCTTCTCACAACCCGCCGACAATTTTGATGCACACTCAACAAATTTTTGCAATGTTTACATCTGTTCTGCTCGTTACTGGGCCTCCCTGACATCTCTTCATCAGTGACACATTCTTTCCCCTCAGAAAAACATTTAACCCATTTGTACACTGCTGTTCTCTGCATGACATTATCCCCATAAACTTTGACTAACATGTCTCTGATTTCACTTCCACTCTCGCCAAGTTTAACAAGAAGCCTAATGCTTGTTTTTTGCTGCAATTCAAGCTTAGACATTCTCGTAAAGGCACAAAAAAAAACCAAAAAAAAACATGCAACAACAATAATGAATAATGAATGTCACTCAGCAAGACACCGCCACACATTGACATGAACACAGCTGTGAAACACTAATATACCAAGGTCATGAAATCTTACTGAGCTGCTTGTACAGTGCTGCCAACGTAAGTGCACGGAGGCAAGTTCCTGAACTTAATTGGCAGACCTTGTATCATGTTTGGTTTTCAACAACAACAGCAAACACAAGGCATGGTAAAATGCAAAAAAAATAAAACACACAGATTGAAGAGGCAAATCAAGCATCAAGAACTGGACTCAGATGTGGCAGAGATTTTGGAATTTTCAGACCAGGAATTTAAAATCACTACGAATAATATACTAAGAGCATTAAAATGGAAAGAGAAACAGAAAATCAGACAACAAGCAAGAATAAATGTGTAGTGTAAACAGAAAGATGGAAACTCTAAGAAAAAAATTAAGGAAATAATACAAATCAAAAGCATTGTAATAGAAATGATGAATGCCTGTCATGGGCTCATCCGTAGACTGGACCTTGCTAAGGAAAGAATCTGTGCATTTTAAGATGTGTCAATAGAAACTTCCCAAACTGAAAAGCAAAGAGAAAAAACAATTGGATGGGAGAGGGAGGGAAACACACCCAAATATGCAAGAACAGTAGAGGTATTATTATTTTTCATATAGATGTTATTTTTTAGAATGGATTTAGATTTACATTAAAATTGAGAAGACAGTATACAGATTTTATATATATTTTGCACCCAGATTCCCCTATTATTATCTTACATTAGTATTGTACATGTGTTTACAATTAGCAAAGCAATATTGATACATAAGTATTCACAAAAGTCCATACTTTATTTGTATTTTCTTTTTTTTTGATGTCCTTTTTTGTTCCAATATTTCATCCATACACATTACATTTAATTGTGATGTCTCCTTGGGCATTTCTTGACAGTGACAATTGCTCAGACTTTCATTATTTTTGATGATCCTTACAGTTTTAAGGAGTATTATTTTTGGGGATTTTCCTGGTATTTTTTTCATAATGTAGACTCAGTTACAGTTTGGGGAGAAGACAAGGTAAAATGACATTATCATCACATCAAGGATACATTCTATCAACTTGATATTTCACTGATGGTAGCGTTGGTCATTTGGCTGAGGCAGTGTTCGTCAACTTTCTCCATTATAAAGTTACTCCTTTTCTCCCTTTCCATACTATATTCTTTGGAAGTCACTCCCTGCATGTAGCTTGCAGGTAAAGAGTGAGGAAATGCAATACCTCCTATAGGTAGAAGGAAGATTATATATATAAAATATTTGCAATTTATTTCTTCTCCTTCATTTATTTGTTCATTTTTAAAATTATACTCATTTACCCATGAGTATGGGCTCATGGATACTTGTTTTCCACTTTGGGTTATTATAATACAATACTACTTTTAAAATTTTTGTCACTCAAGCTGTTCCAGCTTTGGCTGTTGGGAGATCTTTTGGTAGGCTCCTTTGACATCTCTCCTAACTCATGGGTTTATTTATTTATTTTGAGCACATTCTTGCTTTCTGGCACTATGACATGTTCCAGGCTCATCTTGCATATCACCTGCCTCATTCCTAGAATCATAATCATCCCTGGTTATTAGAGATTATATTACAAACCATGATCTGGGCTCTGGATGCTCATTGCTGCGGTGTCATTTCTTTAGACTCTCTTAGTTGAGACAAAGAAAGTATATTTCTATATAATAACCCATGTATACATATATATCTATAGATTTTTCTGCACGTAACCATCTGTAACTATACTAAGACAAACATGAGGTTATATTGAGGTCTCCAACTCTAATCCATTAGTACATAGATTATTCTACTTTCCTTCCTTTTCTTGTCTGTAAATATCCACTCCAGCTGACATACCATCTGTCGTCCATTTACTTAATTGCTCAGTTCCAAAATACTTGTATAACATTATCAGTGTAGTTAACATTTACCCTCATGGAAAAAAAAAAAAAAAAACTTTAACAAAAAGCATACAATGCATATGTGCAGTTCTTTTGTCTTTAGTCTAGACTAATGAAACCGTTTCATATGTTTTTTTGAATTAAAGTTTATTGGGGTGACAATGGTGAATAAAGCTACATAAGTTTCAGGTGTACAATTCTGTATTACATCATCTATAAATCCCATTGTGTGTTCTCCACCCAGAGTCAGTTCTCCATCACCATGTATTTGATCCCATATACCCTGATCTACCACCGCCCTCCAACCTTACCCTCTGGTAACCACTAAACTATTGTCTATCTCTATAAGTTTTTCTTTTTTCTTTTTTTGTCTTGTTCCTTGTTATTTTCAGTGTTACATACCACATATCAGTGAAATCACATGGTTCTTGACTTTTTCTGTCTGACACATTTCACTTAGCATAATAATCTCAAGATCCATCCATGTTGTAGTAAATGGTACTATTTCATCTTTTCTTATGGCAGAACAGTATTTCATTGTGTATATATACCACAACTTTTTTATCCAATCATCTATCCTTGTCTTGGCCACTGTAAATAAAGCTGCAATGAACATCAGAGCACATATATCTTTACGGATAAATGTTTTCATATTTTTTGAGTTATACCCAGGAGAGGGACTGCTGGGTCACATAGTAATTCTATTCTTAATTTTTTGAGGAACCTCCACACTGCCTTCCATAGTGGCTGCACAAATCTGCATTCCCACCAACAGTGCATGAGGGTTCCTTTTCCTCCACAGCCTCTCCAAACTTATTATTACTTGTCTTGTTGATGATAGCCATTCTCACTGGTGTAAGGTTATAACTCATTGTGGGTTTTATTTGCATTTCTCTGATGATTAGTGATGTTGAGCATCTTTTCGTATATCTAATGGCCATCTGTATGTGCTCTTTGGAAAAATGTATTCAGGTCTTCTGCCCATTTTTTAATGGGAATGTTTGTATTTTGTTGTTGTTGTTGAATTGTATGAGTTCCTTATATATTTTGGATATGGGCCCCTTGTTGGAGGTGTTGTTTGCAAAAATCTTCTCCCATTTGGTTGGTTGCCTGTTTTGTTGATGGTTTTTTTTTTTGCTGTGTAGAAGCTTTTTACTTTGATATAGTCCTAACCATTTATTTTAGCTTTTACTTCCCTTGCCTTTGAACTCAAATTCATAAAATCCTCTTTGAACCCAAGAGGTCCATAAGTTTAGTTCCTATGTTTTCTTCTATGCAGTTCATTGTTTCAGGTCTTAAATTTAGGTCTTTGATCCATTTTGAGTTAATTTGGGTACATGGTGACAGACAGCAATCTAATTTCATTCTTTTGCTTGTGGCTTTCCAATTCTCCCAGAACCCTTTATTGAAGAGGCTGTCTTTTCTCCATTGCTTTTTTTTGGTTCCTTTGTAAAAAATTATCTGTCAATACTTATGTCGGTTTATTTCTGGGATTTCAATTCTGTTCTATTGGTCTGTGTGTCTGTTTTTCTGCCAATACCATACTGTTTTGATTATTGCTGCATTGTAGTACAAGCTGAAGTTATGGAGTGTGATACCTCCAACACTACTCTTTTTTCTGAGGATTGCTTTGACTGTTTGGGGTCTTTTGTGGTTCCATAAACATCTGATGACTTTTTGTTCTATTTCCTTAAAAACTGCCTTTGCTTTTCACCATTAATTATGATAGTAGGTGAGGGTTTGTCATATATGGCCTTTATTATGTTAAGGTATTTTCCTTCTTATACCCATTTATTAAGTGTTTTAATCATAACTGGATGTTGTATCTTGTCAAACGCTTTTTCTGCATTTATTGATATAATCATGTGATTTTTGTCCTTTATTTTGTTTATGTGGTGTAACACATTGATTGATTTGCATATGTTGAACCATCTGTGCACCTGGGATGAACCCCTCTTGGTCATGATGCACAATTTCTTTAATACATTGTTGTATTCGATTTGTTAGAATTTTGTTTAGGATTTCTGCATCTGTATTCATCAGAGATATTAGTCTATATTTTCTTTTGTTGTGTTATCCTTACCAGGTTTTGGTATCAGGGTAATGTTGGCATCATAAAATGAGTTAGCGAGTATAGTCTCTTCTTCAATTTTTTGGAAGAGTTTGAGTAGGACAGGTATTAGGTATTCTTTGAAGGTTTGGTAAAATTCACTAGTGAAGCCATCTGGTCCCGGACTTTTGCTTTTGGGAAGGTTTTGGATGACTGATTCAATTTCCTTACTGGTGATCAGTCTATTTAGATTTTCCAGTTCTTCATGATTCAGCCTAGGAAGGCTATATGTTTCTACGAACTTGTCCATTTCTTCTAGGTTATTGAATTTGGTGGCGTATAGTCCTTCATAGTATTCTTGGATGATCCGTTGTATTTCCTTGGCATCCATGATAACTTCCCCTCTTTCATTTCTGATTTGTTTTGTGTGTCTTTTCTCTTTTTATCTTAATGAGTATAGTCAAGAATTTGTCAATTTTATTAATCTTTTCAAAGAATGAGCACTTTGTTGCATCAATTTTTTCTACTTTTTTTTGGTTCTCTATTTCATTTAGTTCCTGTCTGATTTTCATTATTTCCTTCCTTCTCCTGACTTTGGGTTTCTTTTGGTTTTCTTTTTCTAGTTCTTTAAGGTGTAATGTGAGGTTGTTTATCTGAGATTTTTCTTCTTTCTTCAGATAGGAATGTAATGATATGAATTTCCCTCTTAATACTGCTTTCACCACATTCCAAAATTTTAGTAGGATGTATTTTCATTCTCATTTGTTTTTATGTATCTTTTGATCTCTTCTCTTATTTCCCTTTGACTCAGTCATTTAAAAGTATGCTGTTTAATGTTCACATATTTCTGGGTTTTTTTCCTGCTTTCGTTTTGCAGTTGATATCCAATTTCAAAGCCTTGTGATCAGATAATATGCTTGGGATAATTTCAGTCTTCTAAATCTGCTGAGGCTAGATTTATGTCCCAGTATATGGTCTATCCTGGAGAATGTTCCATGTACAGTAGAAAAGAATGTATAGTTTGATGTTCTAGGATGAAGTGCTCTATAAATGTCAATTGTGTCTATTTCATCTAATGTGTCATTTAGGACTGATACTTTTTACATTTATTTTCTGTTTGGATGATCTATCCATAGCTGTCAATGATGCATTTAGGTCCCCTACAATGATTGTGTTTTGGTCAATTTTTCACTTTAGTTCTGTTAGTAGTTGCTTAGTATATTTCGGTGCACCCTGATTGAGGGCATAAATATTGATGACTGCTATGTGTTCTTGTTGTACAGTCCACTTTATTATTATGAAATGTCCATCTTTGTCTCTTGTTACCTTTTTTATCCTGAAGTCTGTTTCATCTGATATCAGTATGGTACACCTGATTTTCTCTGAATACCATTTGCTTGGAGTGTCAATTTCCACCTTTTCACTTTGAGTCTATGCTGCTGCAGTTCTCAGAGCTCTACATATTCTGTTCTTTTGATCTGTAATGCTACCATTTGTTTCTAGCATGGGAAGGTGGTGGTAGCACAAGCTCTTGGAGGGAGGAAGTGGTTGACTAGGTTTCGTGCCTATGTCTTCTGTCCTCTGCCTGACAATGAGGGCTTAAACCACCATTCTCATCCTTCTTCCCTGTATTTGCTCCAAGGTCTCTGCCATGAGCATTGAGTTCATATGTTATATGCTGATCCTTGAGGTAGGACTGTAGGTCGTAGGGGATTCCTTCCCTCTCTTGTGACTGTGGTAGCTCTGAGTTCTGATCTGAGTCAGGCAGCCTGTGACCCATTGCCAATTGTCTGTACTTCTCCCTTCCCTCCTCTCCCACTCACCCAATTTGCCCCCCTTTAGATGATTCCAATTGCAAGTCTCTCAGTCTTGCCTGTATGCTGTGCAGGGAGTTCTTTGTGGGATTATACCTGTTCAATTTGTTGTACATTCCAGAGAAGATTTCAAGAGGAACTCATAACACCACCATTTCTATGATGTAATCCATCCAGAATTTCTGTTTGGTTCTTTTCTATAGTTTCAATTTCTTTGATAAAGTACCAAAGAAATTTGTTCTTTAATTTTATTCCTGACTTCATTAAACTGCTTTCTGAGTTTTCTTTTATATCACTGAGTTTCTTCATAATTGTAAACTTAATTTCCCTGTCATTTAAATCACAATCTTCCATGACTTTAAATTTTGTTTCTGGACTTTTCATTTTCTTTCTCTGCTCCCAAGTTACTTTGGTTTTTCATGGTATTTGGTGAATTGTTTCTCTACCTGCACATTTGAGATAGTGATCAGTTTTCTTGTGTACACACTGTTTTGCTCTCAACAATTCAGTAGTTTGATAGGTAGGGTACATTCTTTTGTTTTCCCATAGGTGGTGCTACAGTGCACATTTTTGTTTTCTGTTACCTGCACTATTTGCACCTCTCAGATAACTGTGGAGCAATGTCATTCTGAGCAAGAAAACTGCCATACCTACTGGATGGTGGGTGTCCTGTTCACCTTGGTTATAGGGCATCACCACTGTGGTTGGGAATGTGGAAATTAGTGAAGAACCAGTTTTGTAAGCTCCCAGAGATACCTCCTTTTCCCAGTTTTTAGCTTTACGTGGCTCTGCAGGGGCATGGCATGTGGAGGAGAAGAGGCAAGTTTGTGATCTCATGGTTCTGCCCTCTGCCAGTTATGGCAGTTGGTTTCACTGTGTTTGTTTGTGTGTGTGTGTGTGTGTGTGTGTGTGTGTGTGTGTGTTTAACTTTCCAGTCACTTCTACTAGGCTCTATTGTGACTGGGGAAAGGAAAGAGAGATGCTTTCTCCAGGAGGGAAACTGCTTCTGCCCCTCTTACACACCAGGCTGTCATATGAGGTCTGCAGCTCGATTCCTACCCCACTGCTGCACTCACTGGAGCCATGATGAGCCATGGTTTGTGCTGAACTGCATCTGTGGCCATTGTTCTTGTCCTTTCCCTGTCCTGCCTACCTTACTCAGGACAATATGACCACCTTCAGATGTCCCAAGGAGTGGATCTTTCAGGTGTGTTTCTGTGTTGAGCAGGGGATCCTTTGCTGAGTTATAGTTCTCCAATGTGTTGTAAATTTAAGGGAAGAAACAATGGAGTCTTATCACTCCACCATGATGCTGGGGATACTGGTTTTCAAATTGCTCTTTGTTTGTATGTACAAATACTATGAGGTTTAGAAACACGATTCATGGCAGTAATGTGGTTATATTGTTGTAGGAGAAGGGCATAAGGCTGCTTGCATTTCTATGTTGAATTTGATTTAAGTTTTTTATTGGCATAACAGTTTGATTTTGAATTTTACATATTTTCGTAGTGGAAACATGATTTTTTTTTCCATAGGAAGGGCAGTATATAACATTGATTCTGGGATCTTGGCAACATTATTGTGAAAACAGGTGAATTTTCCTAAGCAATTGATAGATTTGGGAATTTAAGATCATAGTTTAGATTCCTACATGTTTTGGTCCTTTGCATTAATCATCCACAGCCTTGTCATGGATGTAATGTTAATGCAATTGTTTATAGTTTAAGAAACCTTTAATATTATCCTTACTTAAGTACAGTATGATCAAAACCATTAAAGAATAAATGATTTATCACAGTAATTTTCTGCTATGTTTTTTAGCAGGTACAATTTTTATTTTATTGAAAGGCATATGCATACATATACAATGCATAAATATCTCTTAAAAGAACAGTATGTAAATAATAAACATTATAGTGTATACTTTTGTTTCAGAGAAGAAAATTGCCTAGGACAAGCATATTTATGCCCTATTGCGATGGGATTTTCAAGTGTATGCTGAATCTTCTGAACAGTTCTTGATTAGAAAATAAATTTCATTGAATGGACATACAATTTGTAATAGATTTCTCCTTTAAAAAGCTCTAACTTAAAGCCAGCCAATGTATTTCTTTCATTTCAATAATTCATATGATGTTCTGACACTGGATTAAACATCTATAAATTGTCTAGTAATGGTTGTACAAATTTAAGAACTTTTATATTTCAGTAATACATCATAAAATGGAGCCATTTTCTTAAGATTTATGTGAATATTCCTTGCTGTTTTCAAAATTATCTTTCCAAACTATGCTTCCTTTCTCAGCATAAAGCCTGGAGTTTTGACTTGAATTCTTTGCATAGGGGATGCCCCTCGATTCATGAGTAGTCTGAGAAACTAATGGTGGTTCCACTCTCCTCCTAGTAAGAATTATAGTTTTTCATCCACATGCCTTCTGCATGTCTGTTTCATGTCCTTGCATTTTTTTTTCTGACTTCACTAGCTCCTATTTTCCAGAAGTTGTTATTCAGGTTGGAAGATGGAGTTCATGTAGAGAGTTGATCTCAAGGTTAGAGACAAGGTTAGAGACAAGAACTCTTGTCTCAAGGAGACATGATGAACAGGGCACTCTTTGCTATGATGGGAGAACAAGAGCACCAAGAGGTGGAACATACCTATCTGAGAGGGAATGAGGTTTGGACAAATGCATTGTCGGAAATGATGAAGAAATCACATTATGACCACTGCTTCATGACAACACATACACACAGACACATAGACACACACTTGTACATGCATGCATGCATGCACACTATGACACACATATGTATGCACACACTCACTCTCACACATGCACACACACACATTTGTACACACACTCACTTTTAACAAAGAAATAACATTTGTGTAAGTGGTATTTCTCCTAATGTACATGATTCACTGTATCATTCTTTAATGTAGTGCCCTAAAATTACATAGTCATTCTCCTACCTCTTTCAGTTTGGGAAAATTGGTTTTAGTAATAATGAAGTTTATAACATTCCTCATGGGCACTTGAGCCACTTCTCTCTCTCTTTGGGCTGCAAACTTAGATATGAAGAGATGCAGGATAATTAGTCTAAAGCTCAGTCAGGCTCCAATAATGGCAACTGATATTATGAAGGCATGTGGGGTACTAATTTAAAGAGAACACATTACTATAAGTTTGTTCTATGATTTTTGTCTCTGTTGTAGTTTTGCACCGTGTAAAAATCCTTCAAGGAAATCTCCTGCGTTTTACTGTTGCAAAGAGGCTTCTGCATTTTCCACTCCAGTAGGGTTTATTTCTGAAACTACTCACTAAATAGATACCCCTTCTGTATGATAGCCAAGATTTTTAACTATGGGGTGAATGACAATCCATATTTAAGCCATTCCTATCTACATTTATTATAAGACTACAAGGACACCTAAAAAAATGTCAATAAAATTTAATAAATGATCAAAGGGCACTTTGTTATCACCAGGAAAAATCTTGCCTTGCTGCAGTAAGGCATCTGTATCAGGTACCATGAAAATCTGGAATTGACAAACTAATTGACAAACATCATACCAAAATTCTGAAGCCATTTATAAAACTTTCAATTCAGAAGAAGAGAGTATATATGCAAGAGAGAAAACACACAGTGAACAGAGCTTATAAAAGTTGTGATGTCTATAGTTATATAGGTCTATACATTTGATTTTCTTATTAAGTTCCAGAGGATACTGCCCTAATAACACATAGGCTAAGGAAAAGATGGGTGTTATTTCTAAATTATCCATTTCTTTTGAAAATTACAGAAAAAGTCATTACCTCTGAAATCATAGTTTCAGGGAAAAGAAGGGGGAATTTATATATCACCTGCAAATTTTAGCAAAATTATTCTAAAGGTGTTATTCCAGGCATTATCTTCAGCAGGTATGCACTTCACATAACACAGTGCAAGGTATGTCCATATCCCACAAGTGACATAATGTCCTCATTCAACACAGAATTAGGGCACATCTTTCTTTTGAAAGCCACAAAATAATCTCTCAAGATTTACATGAGCAAAATCCCCTCCCTCTATGAAGAAAGAGACTATGGTAATAGGTATATATTCATAATGAGATGTTGTATATAAACTAGATTCTACAAGAGCTCCAACCTGGGAGTGAGTTAAATATTTTGTGATTCATTAACACAGAAGTTATGAGCACTGTTGAAGGACCAATTGGTGCTCGGGGAGTCTGAAAGAGATGGCGCCATTAACTGATTCACAAAGAGAAGCTTATGTGGCAGCAAAATGTCTCAACATCAACTCTAAATTATTCAGGGGATATCATTAGCATGGCCTCAAGAAACTGCCTGGATGGAAGGCAAAACCATTCCTTCTTTACATGTTTACTATTATTTACAAATGGAACTATATATACTTTTGGTGGCATTTAAACTACTTCGTTTCTTAACATCAGGACATGCTTTATCATGAGATCATTTATCTGAATACTATGCTAAAAAATATAGTGTTCCAAAGATTAAACTATGTTGGAAACTACTTTTTGAATATATAAAGATCAAGGTAATTTTCTATTATATATGAACATCAGAAAATTCAGGAATGGATCCAAGTCAAACTTAAGTTGGAATCCTTATTAACACAGCCACGTGAAATATGTGTCCATGTAGCACAAAGTGAGTAGGGCATGGGTCCTGGAAATGGTTGTCATTCTTACTGAGGTTGTTAACTGTCAATGTTAGGCATCTGGTTTGGATGCCCACTAAGATCTGAAACATGTGCTCTTTTTTCATTTTTTCCTCAGCAGAGCTTTTGAAATCACATTGCTTAGGAAGGCCACAGCAGCTGAGTCCTTCAGTAAATTCTGGTAACCAGAAGAAAAAGGCTTGTTTCTTGTTCATCAAAGGAACTGAAAGTTAGCCTTGCTTCACTGCCCTAGAGAAGGGTTTCATTTGCTAACTCAGATCTTTTGTACTCAATCCCTAAAGCCTTGATACTTTCACTGACCTGGGTCCCTAATGCGTGATCCATAAAGCCTGAGTCTCATGACTTCGGACCAGGAGATATCTAAAAGTTTGTTAGACATTCTACTTTTCATCTCAGACCGCAGTAGTAATCTGAGTTAAACCTAGATCATTGAACTCTTCTTTTCCTGGAGAACTATATGAAGACATCTCCACGACTAGTCATACTGGTTTATTTATGCCATCAATATCCCTCATGTAAGCAGGATCCTGAACCGTATTTCTGACTCTACTAGTGCTCTGCCGCTCCATCCTCATCTTAATTGGAAAGCAAAAGTCCCTGAAACACCGCTTGAAGTTTTCATCGAGAAAGGCATAGAGAATGGGGTTCAGGCTGCTGTTGGTGTAACCTAAAGCGATGCAGAAGTAATAGCTGGAGAGGGCAGCCGTGCTGTGGGAGGTGCTCCCCAGAGCCTCCACAAGGATGAAAATGTGAATGGGAGTCCAGCAAATGATAAAGACCGCCACGACCACCAGCACAAGCCTGGTGATCCGACGCAGGTTGCGATCTTTCTCTCGGGAGCCAGAAAGCAGTCGGACACTCTTTAATCGCAGGATCATCAGGGTGTAGCAGATGATGATGATGATGACAGGGATCACAAAAGCGAATACAAAGACGCAGATCTTCATGAAGAGGTCCCACCAGGAGTAATCGTCATCCGGGAACTGCAAGGAGCACTCTATGATATCTATGCCAGGAGGAGGTGAACAGAACAAACAAACCCACATAAAGAAAATTATCATCATGGTGACAAAGTGATTTATTTTATTTATATTTTAATTTATTGGGGTGACATTTGTTAGTAAAATTACATAGATTTCAGGTGTACAATTCTGTATTACATCATCTATAAATCCCATTGTGTGTTCACCACCCAGAGTCAGTTCTCCTTCCATAATCATATATTTGATCCCCCTTACCCTCATCTTCTACCCTCCACCTCCCCTTCCCTCTGGTATCTACTCAAAACATCTGAGAACATTTATCCATAAAGACATGTGTGCTCCAATGTTCATTGCAGCTTTGTTTACGGTGGCCAAGACATGGAAACAACCAAAATGTCCTTCGATAGATGAATGGATAAAGAAGTTGTGGTATATATACACAATGGAGTACTATTCGGCGTTAAGGAAAGATGATATAGGAACATTTGTGACAACATGGATGGATCTTGAGAGTATAATGCTAAGTGAAATAAATCAAACAGAAAAAGCAGAGAACCATATGATTTCACTGATATGTGGTATATAACCCAAAAACAGCAAAAGAACAAGACAAATAAATGAGAAACAAAAACTCATAGTGACAAAGTGATTTAAATGTGGATTTTAATACCTTGCGTTGCAAAGGTCCAATTATCGTGAGATGATATTACCTGAAGCAGATCACCTAATTAGGAATAAATGCTGTATATATTAACTATTCTATCTTTGTGCAGGGCACAATGAACCCAGAAAGTTACCATTTATTGGTAACATACATGAAACTACAGAATAAATTAAATTAGATAGCAATCTGAATTATCTTGTTGTGGAAATTGGTTTGACATGGATGAATTTCAGAAAAGCTAAATTGTTAATTTATAGCATAAGCACTTACTTGCATTTCCATTTATTAACCATTCTCCCAGATCCAAGGCTCTGGCAATAAAAGCTAGTATCTATTTATAATAAATGACTAAATATTGTGAATCTAGCCATTTAATTTAATAAAAACCAGCTTGTCTGAAAAACAGTAACGTGTTTTCAAGAAACCATTATGTAAGTCAATAAAAATGTATACAAAGTTTGTCTAAATATAACTCAGGTATTGTGATTTAATGGAACCAATGGTGATGCTTGTGATTAAGGGCATCACTGAAATATGAGCAAACTTTTGGAGAAGAGGGAGAAGGAGGAGGAGAAGAAAGAAAATGGAAGAAGGAAGAGGGAGGAAGAAAAGGAAAAGAATCATCAACATCATCAAGGAAATTCATAAATCAGACACATTTTTCATTTTTATCAACATTGACTATGTAACAAATAAAACATATTTTTATATAATTACTTAGAAAAGTGATCATTTGCTCTGCTTTTCTTTGATGGAGAATACTTTCTTTCTAGTGACCTTAATCTTAGAAAGAGCAAAGACCGAGGATAAGTATATTTTGTAGTAAGTTCATTGGGGATACACTTATTCTTCCAGAGCTCTCTCCTTTTCCCCAAGCATCACCCAGCCCATATTTTTTCTTCTTGCCTCTGATCTGTCATCAAGCACAAAGCAAGCCAAACTCTCTTTGTGCTGATCTTTCTTTATGGATAAAGTAATCATGAGCAATATTGAGTGTAATTTTTATAATGAAAATATTTTCTTCTGACATTGGAAAAAATCTGTTTCAAAAATACCACAAGAGGTGGTGATCACACAATGGGATTTATAGAATTGTACACCTGAAATCTATGTAAATTTACTAACAATTGTCACCCCAATAAATTAAAAAAAAATACCACAAGAGTATTTTTAAATGGTGAAACAGCTCTATTAATAATATTTTCTTCAAAACATTTTAATATGATCTTAATCAAATATCTCTTAATAAATAAAATGTATCTTCCTAGAATTTTAATTAGATGTACTTTCAAATAAACAGAATATAATCATTTTGGCTGATTAATAAAAATGAATATCTTGGAGACATACCTGTTATCAACTAAATATCAGATCAAGCTTCTCAGTAGTAAATGAAAGCTCCCAGAAAAACTTGTAATTTTTGATTCTCTACAAAAATAATTGTCCAAAATACTATTACTATTAGAAGTAAACAAGCATCTCTTTTCATTTTTGTTTTAGTGTTTATGGGACTAAGAACAGTTAAAATGATTTAAAAAAATAATCACTGTTGTCATAGAAAAAAGGTATTTACTAAGCAAATTTTGATGGATGGCACATTGCAAATATTTCAGTTTAAAAACTGAAAGCAATAAAGGAAGTAAGACAAAGAAAGACTCGCAGACACAGACAACAGTTTAGTGGTTACCAGAGGGGAAGAGGTGGCAAAAGATGGAAAAGGTGGTCAAATATATGGTGATAGAAGGGAACTGACTCTGGGTGGTGAAAACACAATGCAACATATAGATGATGTATGATACAAATGTACACTTGAAACCTATATAATTTTACTAACCAATGTCACCCCAATAAATTTAATAAAACAAAAATTACCCTGGGTTTGATTTCTCTGTCAAATCTAGCTTCTTTGAAGGTAGGGGACACATTTTTTTGTTTTGTTTTGTTTTCTGCTTAACTTTTGGGTATTCCAACATTGTCTCTTTCTTGGGGTTGGCGTCAACTTAAATATCACTTCAGAGACATTTATATAGAGGTCAATACATATAAATAGTCCTCTCCCCTGTAACTTGTATTACCTCTATATATTATACTAACCCTATTTTGTCTGACTATATAATTTCAGAAGTTAGACAGAAGCTCTTCTGCAATAAGTTGCTACCTTTCTTGATGTTTTTCTCTCCATCTAGAATGTAAACTACCTTAGGATAGGTACCCAGCCGGCCTTATTAAATGTTTATTCCCTGCCACATAAGGAGGCAGAAACACATGGTGCTTAAGGAGAATAAATTGTGAAGCTTAATTTACACCAAAAAAAGTGGGGGGGGAGAGAGTACCAAGGCAATCATCAAGGGAATTCAAGTCTAAGCACATCATTTTTATTAAATGTTGTGTTTCAGGAAGAAGAGTGCATCTTTAGCTTTAAGGACATACATAGGCTTAATATAAAGGGATACAAAAAGATATTCCATGCAAATGGCAAGCAAAGGAGAGCAGGCATAGCTATACTTACATCACACAAAATCAACTTTAAGGTAAAAACTGTCATAAGAGGCAAAGAAGGTCATTATATAATGATAAATGCTTTAATTCATCAAGTGGATATAACAATTGTAAATATATATGCACCTAACATCAGGGCACCTAAATATATAAAGAATATATTAACAGAACTGAAGGGAAACATAGACAGCAATACAATAATAGTAGGGGACCTCAGTGCCCCACTTCCAACAATGGATAGAACATCCAGATAGAAAAATCAATGAGGGAACAGCAGATTTGAACAACACTATAAATCAAAGGAACTTAACAGACATATACAAAACATTCCATTCAAAAGCTAGAGAATATACATTCTTCTCAAGCATACATGGACCATTCTCCAGGATAGATCATATGTTAGGCCACAAAGAAAGTCTTAACAAATTTAAAAAGATTGAAATCATATCACGAATCTTGTATGACCACATGAAAACAGAAATAAATAACAGGAGGAAAATTGGAAAATTCACACATATATGGTCAAGTAATCTTCAATAAGGGTACTGAGAAATTAAATGGGAAAAGGATAGTCTCTTCAATAAATGCTGTTGGGAAAAGTGGACATTCACTTTTTAAAAAAAATGAAATTGGACCCTTATCTTACAACACACATACAATTCAACTCAAAATAGATTAAAGATTTAAATTTAAAACCCAAAAACATGAATCTCCTTAAAGAAAACATGGGGAAAAAAGCTACTTGATATTGGTCTCAATGATGATTTTGGGTATGACACCAAAAGCACAAGCAACAAAAACAAAAATAAACAAGTGAGATTATGTCAAACTAATCCAAACTAAAAAAGTTTCTTCAGAGCAAATGACCCAATCAACAAAATGAAAAGAGAACCTACAGACTGGGAGTAAATATTTGCAAACCATGTATTTAAAAATGGGTTAATATGTAAAATACATAAGGAACTCATACAATTCAATAGCAGAAAAGCAAATAACCTTATTAAAAAATGGGCAAAGAACCTGAATAAGACATTTCTCCAAAGAAGACATACAGATTTCCAACAGACATATGAAACAGTGCTCAATATCACTAATCACAAGGGAAATTCAAATCAAAGCCATAATGAGATATCATCTCACATCTGGTTGAATGGCTATTATCAAAAAGAGAGAGGGAGAGAGATAATGTATTGTTGGTGAGATTGTAAATTGGTACAGCCACTATGAAAAACAGTATGGAGTTTCCTCACAAAATTAAAAATAGAACTACCATATGATCTAGGAATGCTACTTCTGGTTATTTATCCAAAGGAACTGAAATCAGATCTTGAAAGATACCTGCACTCCCACATTCACTGCAGCATTATTCACAATAGCTAAGGTATGGAAACAACCTAAATATCCATCAGTGGATGAATGGATAAAGAAAATGTGACATATACATATAATGAAATACATAATGAAATATTATTCAGCCTTACAAAAGAAGAAAAACCTGCTATTTGCAACAATATGGATGGTACATATTACGCTAAGTGAAATAAGCCAGACATAGAAAGAAAATACTGCATGATCTCACTTATATGTGGAATCTAAAGTAGTCAAAGAAGCAGAGAGTAGAACAGTAGTTTTCAGGGGCTGAGGGTGAGTGGGAAATGGTGAAGAGTACAAAGTTTCAGTTATGCAGGTAAATAAGTTCTGGAGATTTACTATGCAGCATAGGCTCTGTAGTTAACAATACTTTACTATATACTTAAAATTTGTTAAGAGGGTAGAGCTTATGTTAAATGTCTTACCACACACAAAAAAATAATAAAGAGGTCAGGAGGAAACTTTGGAAAGTGACACCTATGTCTATGGTCTTGATGGGGTGAAGGTATATTCTTATCACCATACTTATCAAGTTTTATACATTAAATATGCAAAGGTTTTTATATGTCAATCATAACATAATAAACTGTTTTTTTAAAAGCAGTCTTTCTTTTCCTTTTATATTAATATTAGAGTGTCATAGTTTTCTTTGGTCATGGGCTATCATAATTATAATTGATTCTAATATTTAAACTAAAGCCTTTTTTATGTGTATTATTCTTAAGAATAATTCTGTTCCTGTTTGCACATATTATAACTTAGTTATTATAATAATAGTAATAGGCAGACTATGAATTCCAAAAATAAATAGTATACACATATATAATGTTAAAATGTTATATTTAACATATTAGGCCCATAAAGTTAAAATTTTGCTGTACACAAGAGCCCTCAATATTGAGTGAATACTCTATAGATGATAAATATCAGCAATAATGCAGGACCTGATAATTCATGATGTCAGATGATGATGCTAGTAGCTAACATTTATCGAGTGCTCGCTGGATGCCAGATACTGCTTTACCAACTTGCCATTCATTGATTCATTAGATCTGGAAAACACCCTAACAGGTAGGCATTACCTACTTTGCAAAGAAGAAAAATGAGGCACAGAGGTCTAGGTAATGTTTCCAAAGTGATACTGCCCATAAATGGTAAAATCAGGATTCTATCCCAGGTAGTTTGCTTCCAGAATCTGTGCTCTTAACCAAAAAGAAATACGGTAAACTCAGAAGTATTAGCTGAGTTTCTTGCCTACATGGATGTGTTCTAATGCAATTAATGCCAGATTCCTTTCAATGAGCATTTCCCACAAATACAACTCTATGAACTACCAACAGCATTCAGCTCTGATTCAGTGCATAGAGATTATCTAAAACATTCCTCTTGATCATCCAAGACTCTTGACATGCAGTGTAATACAACACTCCAAAAGGAGCACACTAGATGGTCTGGAGACAATCTGTCATTACATAAACAAAATCTGCTTCAGAAAATAAAAGACACAAAGGAAGAATGGAGCCCTCTTACAAAGCTACTTTAATTTTCTCCCATTTCCTCCACATTTGCTATACAAATTAATCTTCTGCCTACACTGGTCGATCTTCTCTTCCATTGCTTCAGCACACATTCATCTACAGCAACTCCTTCCTGGAAAATCCACATCTATCTCCATTTTCTCTTTCAAAAAACTAATTGAAATCCATTTCTTCTAGGATGTTATTTTCTAGTTAAGTTTACAAGTATAACATTAAATATAAAAATCAGTTCTTTGGGAAAAATCATCCATTTTTTTATTATTTAACCCATGCTACTCGACCTCATAATGTATATGCAGCATTTCTTCTTAAATCTGAGTTATTATGCATGAATACCTAAAGCTCAGAGAGTTTTGCAATTTTATTTCCATTTGTTCTCTGTCTGAAGAAACAAACTCCTGTGTGTAATTAATCATATTTAAAAATGCTTCTCTGATAAAGTTTGGCGTATCTTAAAATTTACCAAATATTATAGCTTAATACCTGCAGTGGCTATACTGGAAATTCATTTTATAGCTTCAGAGGATAGTTATGTTCCATTGAAAAATGGGTACCATTCAAGGTAAGCTATGATTTTAGCAACGTCCTTTCACTATGACCTGGAAAATCTCTGCTACACATAGTCAATTATCTGTACTCACAGGTATCATGAAACTCTAATAAACTGGAACATTTAGACAACTGTTAAGGCAATAAATAACATTTATAAAGTCCAAAATGATTGTTCTACTCCCCTCCCCCCATGAGTTTCTATTGAGACCAAAGATATTTTCACACCTTTATCTTTTACTTATCTAGAACTCCTAAAACAGTAGTTCTCACCTTGGCTGCAGGTCAGTGTCAGCCTGGGGAGATCTTAAAAATCTTGATACCCAGACTGTGCCTCAGGTAAATTTAACCAGACCCTCCAGGGTGGGACCCAGGCAGCAGTATTTTTCTAAAGTATCCAGGTGATTCCAATGTGCAGCCCAGGGTGAGAACCACAGTCCTAGAAATACAGAGAAAACATCAAGTATCTTGTTGGTAAGGGTTAAGAACTAATATGTCCAAAATCTAATGGTTTTGGTCATCTGTGCTACTATCCATCTGTGAACAGGATTTTGAATGGTCTATGGCCAA
Organism: Rhinolophus hipposideros; assembly: GCF_964194185.1. NCBI lineage: Eukaryota > Metazoa > Chordata > Mammalia > Chiroptera > Rhinolophidae > Rhinolophus > Rhinolophus hipposideros. The sequence goes on from NC_138059.1 coordinate 50,461,593, forward strand.
ATGTATCTGTTACGATGGTGATATGGAGATTAACCCCTAAGAGAAAAGGGTAAAGAGCAATATGTCTCTAATGATGTGGGGCCCTTTTTAGGGAGAAAGAAGTAGGGAGAGAAGGTGTTTCTCAGAATTGCCAGGAGACAGTGGAATTGTATTTCCAACGTCCACATGCCTGGGGTTCCTTACTTCATCCCCACCCCTCCAGATTCTGACAAGCACTTCCAGAATAGGAGATAGGTTGGGTGTCTGTGTTCAGGTAATGTCAGTATCCCATCTTATGTTTAGATGTGGAAACAAACAGAATTATTTTATTTCTCATCTTCTATGTATTTAGGCATTATATTTCCATTGTCTTTTTTGCCTTTCCCCTAGATGTGTGTACTACTCACTCCCAAATTAAGAGTTCAATTAGAAGTTATGTTTTATTTATTTATTCATAATTAATTAATTAATTTTAAAGCTTTTCATTCAAATATAGCTAACATGCAATATTATATTAGTTTCAGGTGTACACAATAGTTATTCAACATTTATATACCTAACGTTTTAAAAAGTGAAATGAAAATGAATGCCCTTACCTTCCCTGACTTTGGTTCCTCCAAGAACTATCGCAGATATGCCAACAGATGAAGACAGAAGCCAGATACAGATATTGATGATCTTTGCCTTCAAGGGTGTGCGAAAGTCCAATGCCTTGACAGGGTGGCACACGGCAATATACCGGTCCACACTCATCATGGTCAAGGTGAATATGCTGGTAAACATGTTGTAGTAGTCAATGGAAATGACTATCTTGCACAGCACATCTCCAAATGGCCAGGAATTCATCAGATACACAGTGCTCTGGAAGGGCATGGTTGTAGTAACTAAAGCATCCGCCAAAGCCAGATTAAATATATAAATGTTGGTTGCTGTCTTCATCTTAGTGTATCTAAAAGATAAGAAACAAGATCATTTCCCTCCATGTTCATGTCAAATCCATGAGGTCAACATGAAACCCTTTGGGTTATTGAATTTGTTTTTATTCACTTACACTTTACATATTTATTGGGTGTCTAATATGTAAAAGCACTGCTATTGACATTAGGGGTAGTATAAAATGGGCAAAAATATATGACTTTATTGGGCATTCATTCTAGTGCTTCGTGCAAAAACATATTTAAATAAAAAATTAAAAGGTAAAGAAAACAGCATAGATAAATAGATGAATACAGACTTGCACATAATACAGATCTTTTAAGTTTTCACTGGCTAAAACACAACAAGTTTGTTGATTTTTGTTTGCCAGTGTGCCACTAGTTTTTCATTTTAAATGCATTATGTAAATAAAGCAGGTTGAGTTCTTCCCTAATACATGTCCTAGCACTAAATGTAATCTGGCACATTAGGTAAGACAGAATTCTGTTTTTCTTTACTCTCATCTTGAGAGAATTTTAACGTACATAATTTGTTTCATTTTCCAACTATGGGGAAAATAATTTTCAAAGTAGGTCAGAAAGATTGCCTTTAAGCCCAAATTATTATTTCCATTATAACATGAAATTTAGAACAATTCGATTTTCAACTAAAACCAAATTAAGAGGATTCTTTTATTTAGAGAATGCTTCCTCAGGGATCCACAGGGCATGAAATGTTTCAAACCACATCAGCAGATTTTCAGACACCCAATGCTAAAATATAATTACTTTCTACATATCTCAGATTTGTAAACATTATCAAATTCAGCCATGCCCTATAGCCAGGCTTCTTCAATATTGTGGCCATAACTTCTATTAAAGATCATTTAAAAGGAGCTGTCTTATGGAAAACCACATCTGCTTTGGCTATAAAATCAATATCAATGGTATTCATTGATCACTGTGTCCATGTTGCTCCATATAAATATTTTCACATGAGAAACTTCTTTTAACATGAAATGATAGAATAGCCTTGGCTCCCTTCATAAACAGTGTGGTCTAATGTGAACTCAGATAGTCCTGAGTCTGAACTAAATGTATGCCTTTTCTGAGTTTTAGTTGCTGTTAAATAAGAATAATAAAACCAAACTGTCAGTACATGAAATAAAGATAGTAGATGGCCTGACTCAAAATCTCTAATACACAGGATCATATCTCACTCTACCCCCGACTCCCAATCATCCATCCCTCTTTTCTTGTTAGGAAACAATTCTATTTGTGCTTGGACGAAGGCATTGTGAGGATTGGTATTAGAGTCAATACCTGTTGGTTTCCATATTGATGCTCTGTTAACTAAACAGTGCTTTAATCTGGAGAGTGAGGAGTTTATTTAAAAATATGTTTTGCCTTTACAGTTTTTACTCAAATATTAAATGGCCCATAAGCTTTAGAAAATGATTAAATGTGTATGGACAATGCTCAGAACATAGGCTTTAAAAAGGCACAGATAACTATGCAAACACACTTACTGAGACAGAGCCAAATGTTTCCAATGAGCAAGACTGAAATGCTATATGTTCAATATTGTCTTCTTAAATATATGGTTTTACGTTTGAAAAAAGGCACCTTAACAAGCTGATTTCTTACTCTTGCAACTTTCTCCCCCCAAATCCCTGATACTAGCAAAGATTCTAGCAAGCAATATATTTGACTTCTATTCTCACCTTTTGTGACCCTGGTTTTTCCTCTTTCTTTATGAAGTTAGACTGGTCTTCTCTGCCCTACATAGTTAGGTAGATCTGGATTCTAGCTATTTTTCTTTCTGATAGTCTTCGGAGAGGTCACTAAACACTCTGAGCTTCAGTTTCCCAACTATGAAATGGGAAATATAATGCCTATTTCATAAAGTTCCCGAGATAAGTAATAGAATGCACGTGATCTGGAGCATATGTCTAATTTATTTCATGTTCCCCAGCTCCTCTTTCCTCTCTTGTGTGGGTGGAAGTCACTAGTTACCATGCGAAGCAGAGGGGAACATAGTTTTTAGTTAATGCCCAAAGACATATTTATGCCCAATTTAGCTTGAATATAAAAGATAAGAGTAAAAATGAAGCCTGGGACCTCAAACACTATAAGAACATGAATGGAATAATACATGAGTTACAATATCTTTTAGTTATTATAAAATGTTGAGTGGTAACTTGCTCTTAGCTTTTCAAAAATATTTATAACAAATGGATGTATGAAATTGCTTAAGAACTTATAAAGAATTCAAATCCTGTCATCAGATCTCAGAATAAGAGAGATGAACACCCACAATAAAAATGTCTATAAGATACACTAAGTGTAGCAAAAGTCTCTGCTCCCAGAGAAACAAGCTTTGGCCAGACGACTCATGAGGGAGCTACTGATGTTACCATCCCCCCTGTTACCCCTCCAGGAGTGGGAACATCTACCAGGGACCTAGAAAGGAGCCTGCACTCTCTTACTGTGGAGACCCCCGGATCTGCCAACATCCCAGTGTCATGGACTCACATCCCTATTTTGAGCAGGTTCATATTAATGACAATAATAATAATAACCATTTGTTTCAAAACACTCCCTGTGTCAGGCACTCTGCTATACATCCACATGCTTTATCCATTTAGTCCTCACAACAACTCTATGTGGTACATATTAGTATCCCTATTCTATAAATGAGGCCACCCAAAATGGTAGGAATTATGTAAATTTGTCATACAGTTATAAGTACAGTTATGAAGGGCATGGCAGGAATACAGTTATAAAGTGAAATACAGTTATAAAGGGCATGGCAGGAATTCAAACCAAGAGGTTTGATCCTAGTTCCTGCATTCTTGCATCTCCCAAGCACTGTATAATTTACAAAGCTCAATATTTTGACTTTCGTGTATCTTATTTGATTTTCACAACAACTGCCCTTCGAGTTTACCCTGTAGATTTATGTCTTTTCCTAAAATAGCTGAAAGAAGTTACACTCTGGTAAATTGTAATTCGCCTAGTGTCAGCAGAGGTAGGAGCTCAGTGGGAGGATCTCGAAGGGGCAGCAGGGCACGGCCCTTCTTCCAGAGTTCTGGAAGACACATGCTTATAAGTCTACAACACTGAAAGGGAGAACTAACAGGAGTAATTAAAAGTAATAAATAAACTATGAGTTCAACAAATATTTATTGACTGTCTTGTATGTACTACACTGGACTGGACCCTATAAACACATGATTGATTGTAAGACCCACATCCTCAAAGACAGTCTGGTTGAGCTGTTGCATATTATTTGTATTTATTTAACCAAAATGAAATGGTAGTTAGTTCTTTTGGTCACTGTATGTCCACTTGTAGAAAAAAAAAAACAAGTAAGCTTTCTTACTGTGATATGATATGGAATTATTTTACATTTCATCCATACTGCTTCACAAAAATTCACAAGTATTTCAAGTAAAATGGTCTCATCTGGGAGGGAAGTTCTGGCTTATGTAGAGAAGCTGGAGGGGGGCTGGCAGTAAGTGGTTGCACTTTTTAGCATATACACCATAGGAACATATGGCACTAAAAGAGCAAAGTCTGTGGGCTGTCCTCACTAAATTTGACAATGTTACAAACCTGGAAACAATAGTATGGTGTACCAGCAGAGATGCATGGAACAGGCCAGAAAGAGGGGTCAACTAGGGAATAGACAGTGCCAGCAGTGAGGAAGGTCATCCCTGGGAAACATGGTGGAGGGTGTCTCCAGGAGTTAAAAATGTTCCCCATGAAACCTTAACTCAAGACCCTCCGACTGTATTTCTCTTTATAGAGAATTAAAGTCTGGCTTCTAAATTGGCAGCCATACACAGTTGTGTGATGGCAAGGGGAACAAAGTTATCTGCTGAGCTATCAGGAGCCAAGGTCACCAGGAACAGTTTCTGGGATAGCGTGACACTTGCCACACAAGAAATGAGGCATAAGTGGAAGGAATATTGACCTTGTGCTACAGTGGTCTCAGGGCTTCTTGTCCTTTCCATGATGTGCCTGCTGTGCTCAGACAACATGCAGGTAGAACAGTCTTGGATTATTAGCATGGCTTGCTATTGAGGTTCATTGCCCAACTGGGTTTTTATAAAAATGTAAACGATGATTCGTTAATCAGAAGCTCCTTTTTAGCTTTATGACAGCATGATAAATCCATAATCTTGATGGCTAACCACCATATAACTTTAAATACAAACACGTTTTCAGTTTTATTGGTCTCAGTTATTTTTAGCTCTTACCTGCAATTTTCCCCCATGTTGACATATACATAGCCTCTTTTCTTTCTCCAGTTATGTTCATGCTCTCTCCCCTGTCTTCATTCTTTCATTATTTCAACACATTTTTAAGTGCACACTCCATACACAGCAATATCCTGGACATGAAGGATGACTGAAAAATAAATTCAATATACAGACCCTACTCCTAGGATCTTTTAAACTAACTCAGTCAAAATTATAATGTGAACTAGAGGAATAGACAGAAGGGACAGATCCATGTGTAATGAAGAGATCTTGAAGAAAAAAACACATACAGTATCTTGAGCTTTGAGAAGAATTTGGATAGAGAGATTTGATGGCTAGAGTCTTTTTAAAGGCTCAAGGTCATGCTGGAGGGGGTGCAATGGGAGGCTGGTTAGAATGGGCAAAGAAGTGTCAGTCCACAGAAGACCTCTAACACCAGGAGTAAAAACAATTTCAAGATTTATTGAGGAATAATTATGTGACAGACAGTGTTTTAGGAACTTTGTGTTGTCTAGCAAAGTTGTCCTGATGAATAAAAGAGACAACGCCTCAAATTACTTAGCACAGAACCTGGTACTTGATTGTTCAGTAAATGACAGCCTTCATTGTCATCATTGCTTTTCTTATTGCTATTATAATTGTTACTGCTGTTAATTATCTATTAGTCTTAATCACCTGTACTGCAATCCCATAAGATACCAATGCCTCAATTTTTTTTTTTTGAAGATTATTACCAGGGATTCTTAGAGTCCATATCTAACAAGTAAAGGAATTTAGGACTGTCATCCCAAAGCTTGTTAAGGAGTCAGAAACTTTTTCAGAGAAATAGTGTGATTTTGCCACTTTCAGCAGTTAAAGATTGAAAAACAGTCTGATTAGGGCAGTCAAGTATGTATCATGAACGTGGAAAACTTTTCCCCTGAGAAAACAGGACATAGTCTAGAAGGTAATATTCATATACAATATTAGCACACTACTCCTTGATGGAGAAATGCTGTCATGTGCATTGCGGTGTTTAAGGTTTTCCAAAGGCAGTACCCATTTTTCAGGTGAGGAAACTGAATAAAGAGGAAGTGACTTGCCTAAAGCCACAAATTAGTGACAAAGTGGGAAGTAAAATCTGAGTCTTCTGAGCAGCTTTCAAACTACAGCTCCAACATAATGAAAACAAACAAACAAATAAACAAAAAACACCTAGTGGCCATTTTCCTGAATAGACCCCTTTAAATACCTAACAGCCAATAGAATACACCTGAACAAATGTTTGGTCTGGTGATTAAAAAATTTTTTTTTAAAATAGTGTGATCAAACATGCCTGACTCAGAAAAAGCCAGCCCCTCTCTTTCTATGCTGGAGCTGCACTAGGAGTCTGAAGACCCCCAAACACCAAACTTAATAGTAGAAAGTTTCTGAAGCCCCTGAGAAATAAATTTTTTTTGACCAACAGTGGAAGATTAGCATAGTGAGGGCTGAGTTTTGGCACTCTATTCTCTGCTACCAACAAGCATGATTTACTAATTTTTCCGGGTGTGTTTTCCAGACACATAGCATTCTAGCTTTTATGTTTAAAACAATCAAGAATAATGATGGCTGTACTGATGTGAAATCTCAGAAGAATTTATTTGAAAACAGTGAATTTGCTTCATTAAATCCTGTATATGCCTTCAGTTCACCTAAAGGAAATTAATTTGTGATACGTCCTATTTACTATTGAAATTATGATTCCATAGCTTATTAATTTTAGAAAAAGAAGGTAAATTCAGTTATTGTTTCTCCAATGAACTGACTGAAATTGCCTCACTGTGTATGTAGTATTCTAAAGGAATCATATTTCCATAGTGTCAGGCCCCTTCAGTTCCCTGGAATTACTCTCCCATGCAAAGAACAAAAGCTATTAAGAGAAATGAGAAGTGGAGTATGTTTCTGAATCCTATGACTATCAAGACTGCAGTCACCACTCAAGCAGAGTTACACAGAATAGTGGACATGCATCACATCACACCTCCAGCAAGCTGTTCATGAAGGACGGTGGTAGGGAGAGGGGAAGAAGGAGAATGTTGGAGTAATTATTTCACTGTAATAGCCAGTTACCCAGTAATTGCTCACCTTGTCTGTAGTCAGGGCCCTGACTCCTAGAACAACGTTCTGGTACATTCAACTGTGTACACAAGGTGAATTTTTATCATGTCCAATGATACCCAGTGGAAAACAACAAATCTCAAATGACTGAAATGTTGTTTCATAGTGTACACTATCTGGATCTGTACATAGATATCATAAATTATTTTTCTGTTTTTATACTAAAAACTGACTTCGTAAGCTACAAGATGCTGGCAGAGAGGAGACAAGATTACCCTCCTGTTCTGTCCTCTGTCAGAGGAAGTGAGCCCTTCACTAGGTGGAAAGCAACTTAGAAAGGCACAGAGTTTAGAGTTTTGTTGTGAAGTTATATTAATTAATAATGAGTTAATAAGCTCAACTGGAGCTCAGAAAATTGTTCCTCTTGTTACAGCTAATCTTTAAATGATCGTAACTCTAGCCATTCTTAATCCGATGGCTTCTTTGCCCACTGTTAGACCATTCCTTTGGGATTTCTCAGTTCATCATGTTTCATGTTCTTCTTGTCTTTCATTTAAATTCTGACTCAGTCAGCAGAGAAGTGTCTATAAACACACACACACACACACACACACACACACACACACACACACCTTTTACAATATTATCCCTACTCCTAAAATCTATTCTTCTTACATAAATCATCCCTATCTAAGACATACACGATCATCTCATTCAAAGAAAAAAAGAAACAAAAAATCTATTGGCTGATTTTCCATTGAGGAATAAAAAAATATTATCTGAAACCATCTTTTGTTAATATAGTTCTAAGTCTGTATTACTTGCACCACTGAAACCATGGAAGTCAAATCTTAGAAAGAAAATTGTCTTGCAGCCATACAATTTTAGGTTTTTAGCTGAGCACAGAGCCCCCTGGGGCAATAACTGAGTGTATACACAAATTAATCTGGAGAGGAGGTGCCAACTGCGCAGTTCACACGAAGATACTGCTGCCCAAAAGATGAAGCTGAATGATTAATGGAGAGAAGCTATCATCTCCCAGAAAGAAATAAGTTCCTCCTGGAACTAACTCTTAGATAGGCACCAGGAAAAACTGTAGTCTTATAAAGTCAACATAATCAAGAAGTGATTTTGAAGTCTACAGTTTTGGCAGGAGTCTGTTAGCGTTTAGAAGCTCTATCCCAATCACCAAATTGATTTTCTTTCTTCTTTTTTTCCTATTGTTTTGGTGTGTGTGTGTGTGTGTGTGTGTGTGTGTGTGTGTGTGTGAGGGGGCTGTTTAGTCTCTGATCTCTGAAACAGTTTCACAACGATTTGGACTTCATCTGTAATCACATGTCCCACAGGGAAGGAAATAATTCCATTCAGTTAATCCACATAAACAGTTGCAATAAAACCAATTCTCTCTTTTAAGAGCTTGTCAAATGGTAAAATTACTTTGAGAAATGCAAAATAGGTTCTTTTGAAAATAACTTCTGAAGTTATCTTTGCTATTCTTGCTTTAAAAGAAATGTTTAATGTTGATTCCAAGAAAGGATTAGGATAAATCAGAACATACGTTTTTAATCAAATTGGTTGATTATACCAATATACCTCTGCCTTTTCTATAATGCCTCTCTAGGTGTAGTTTGGTGATATCATCTAAAGCAGGCTATGTTGACATTTGAGAGAATATGGAATATGAGTGTACATAAACTGCAATAATTACAATGAGCACTTCAAGGAGGAGGAAGAATACACCTGGGATGGAAAAGAGGCAGGCACTGTGACACTCTGACTGGGACACCCCATTCTTCCCATACTTCCCCAATTTAGTTACAGTCACACAGTTTTAGTTGGAATGGCATAAGTTCAACCAGGAGGCCTAGATTTTGTCAGAGGTGACCTCAGTGAGTCAGTATATGCTATGTAACCTAAGATGGTCTCAGTAGAGTGGAGCATAGAACTTCTGTTAATGGCTTAGGAAGAAATGCTCTGCTCCCCTATTTATGAACAAGAAAACAAGTATCTTCATAAGGAACAACCTCCATGCCCAGCAGGCTTGTGTGGGCTGATTGCCTTTGGAGAAGAAATTTGAGTTCAGAAAATGGAACCATTTCCAGAGTATTTTTGTGTTTTTTGTTTTGTTTTTGTTCTAAGCCCCTTATAAAGTTACTCCTCACAAGAAACTTCAACACTGCCCATTCAGAGTGTGATAGTCAATTTGCTGTGTCATCTTGACTAGGCTACAGTCCCTAAGTATTCAGTCAAATACTTATCTAAGTGCTGCTGTGAAGGTATTTTGTAGATTTGGTTAAAGTCTATAACCAGGTGACTTTAAACAAGGAAGAGTGTCCTAGATAATCTGGTGGGCTTGATCAATCAGTTGAAAGGCCTTCAGAGCAAAGCTGAGACTTCTCTGAGAAAGACAAAATTCTACCTGGGGATGGCAACTTGCCTTTTCTGATGTCTTCCCTATGGGTTTCAGACTTGCCTAGCCAATCATGCAAGCCAATTCCTTGCAATAAATCTCTTAACATATACATCACCTACTGGATTTGCTTCTCTAGTGGAATCCTAATATGGAGAGTATGCAAAGTGATGACTGAAGAGAGCTGAGAGGGCTCTGGCAAATATGACCATTTAAGAAACATCAGAGGCAGAGGAGTCTGTGATGGAGGTTAATGAGAAACCCAGAAGATGTGGAAGGAAGTCAAGGACAGGATGCTGTCTGAGAAATTGAGGGACATAAGATTGGTCAAGCATGCCAAATCTCCATAGAAGTGATAGCCAGCTTAACATGAGCAACATGAGCTGAAATGTGAGACCTATAACTTTGGTAAAGGAGCGTCAGGGATGGAACCCAAGTACACTTGGCTGAGGAACAGGTGGAAAACAAGGAAATGAAGACAGATTATTCTTCCAAGAAGCTTACTATGTCAAGTAGGAGGATGAAAGGGCATTAGCTAAGGGAACTCAGAAAAATGGAACGTTCATGATATTGATTATTTGTAAGATGACAGATATTTGACTCTGTACAGGGGCTTAAAAGAACAAAAGCAATGGAGAAGAAAAGATTATAGATAGAGTAGAAAGGAGATAACTGATATGGCAAAGACACCAGGGAAGCAGACGGTGATGAGATTCAAAACATAGGATCAGGGATTTGCCTTGGATAGAATGAAGTAAACTCTTTGACCAAGATAGAAGGGGAATGAGTGGAATATGGCTCCCAGTGCACCAGTGCACCTATACAGGCGGAGCATTTCTAGCAGCTGGATACTAATATGGCCCTGAACTACAGGGTAAGACCATTCTCTGACCATGAGGGTAATATGGTCTGATAGAGGGCTTCAGAATTAGAACCAATTAAACTAGATTTTTTTGTTTTGTTTTGTTTTTTATGGGAAATGGTAAAAAGAATTGGTTCTTTCTGGAGAGGACACAGAAAAATTAGGTAGAATTGGAGTCAGATACACTTGAAGTCAATAGTACTGCCTTGACAAAGATAAAATTGGTTTTATTCAACAGCATTCTATTAGCTGTATATAGAAACAAAGATATAGGTTATAGGCTTGATCCAGAATTAAGTTTTGGCAGAAGACGGTAGCAGAAGGACAAGAAGGCAAGGTAGTTGAGTGAATTGTCAAGAAAGGCTGAAGTTATGACTCATAGAGTCTAGACTAGGTAAGAAAAGAAGAATTAGTCTAGGAGAAAAGGAAGGACTGCCAAGTAAGATGGTATCCAAATGTTTGCAGAAGTAGTATAGAGGAAAACGGACCAAAGCACAGGATCTGGGGCCAGGCTGCTGGGATCATTTTAGCCCCACAAGTTAGTAAGGTGAGACCTTGATTTGTTTATTTAATCTTTCTTTGCCTTAGTTCCATCACCTGTTAAATAGGCATGGTAATATACCTATGGCTGTGAAGATTAAATAAAATAATTCACATGAGGTAGGTAGCTTTACCAGCCTGGCATATATTAGAATTCATTAACTTTATTTTTGCTAAGGGAGAAGACAGCTGTCTATGTGGGAAGTTAAAATAAGAGTAGAATGGATATTTAAGATGTCAGAGGTGGGGCTGCCTAGCAAGGTCTAGCGTAGGCATGGGTAGGCCTCACAGCACTCTTTGCAGGTGACTTGCGCAGGAGGACGTGAAAAGAGCATGGAGTTAGGATACTGAGTGTCATACCCACAGTGTTGGTAGAACACAAGGAGGTGGATCAAAGGCTGAGGTAAGAACTTCTCACCCCAAGACCATAAACCCAAAAGCCTGGTGAGATGGGAGGCTGGAATGCATAAATTTTAAGATTTGCACAGTGAGAAGCTAATGTGCCCTAATATTAGGGAATTATGGCAATCAGTACACATTAAGTGATGAAAACCCTTGAAATTGTAAATATATTCAGAGGATACTGGGCAGCTTTCCAGGTATCCAAGGTGGGAAAAGCTACATGTAAGGCAGATCAAAAAAATAGTCAACGCTTTTTCCACAACCTTTGCTCCCCAGGTCTGAGCTGGGCATCCTAGACTTGCACTTGCCCTGCCATCCGAGCATCCAAATTCCATCTCCAGCATGATTTCCCAGATGACTGAACTACACCAGGACCCTTTTGTATGTATATTGAAATGGTACTCTTCTAATAAATGAGCTCCCATCTTTTCAGGCAATGATGCTCAGTCCTCAACATCGATTATAAAAGTTGCATCTGAACCCCACACTTGGTCCTGCTCTCAGTTCTGATGTGCATCCTACAGCCCTCTTGATGCCCCCCTCTCAAATCTTCCATCCTTTCTTCTCCTGAGCCAATTAAACCTACATCTCTCAACTTTTCTTCTGAGGTTTTACTTTTCAATTCTTTGACCATATATCAGTCTGAACAAATTCTAAATAGTCTTCAATCCTCTTATAGATTTAAATGAACTATCATTTCAGTAGGTTGGCATTCCAGGATGATAGTATAACTCTTCATTTGTTACCAAACTTAATCTCCAAGTAGCTGAGACTGGGGTGGGAGGATGGAAGATGTTATGTAAACTATCTTAACTTCTTTTGTATTTTTTAGCTGACTTTATCCCTTTCTAACAAATTTAATCCTGGATATATTTGTAATGTAGATATAGATATAGATATATAGATAGACATAGATATAGATAGATATAGATATATAGTGTTTGTATTTACATTTATTTATATTTACCATTGAAATTCCTAGTTAATCCATAATGATTCTTTTTTCTTTTTGACATGTTTAATGTTCCCCATAAAGTGGTCTTTGCACATATTTTAGGATTCTTCATTCTTTTAATCTTAGTCTTCAAGGTCATATAAAAAGTTGTAGAGCAGCTAAGAGGCTCGTCTCAAACTCAAAAATTCAGGTGCTCACTCAAATGACAATAAGCTGTATCTGTTTTACTCAAGCACTTAAATATGATATAAGAACAGAGTTGGGTTTTTATCGGTGTCCTCTTTTTGTGTAACAATGCTTTATTACAAACAACAGCCTCTGTACCAAAGATCTCCTAAAAATTTTAATTATAATATAGAATACAGCTGCCTTTCCTTTTGGTTAATATAATCTTCCCTCTAATAGAGAGCAGTCTGAAATTACCAATGAGTTGGAAAAAAATTTACTTTTAAAATATTTCCCCCATGCTATAGGTTTTACTCATCATTAACAGAATTCCTGTAAAATGCAATAAGCAATTATGGAAACCAAGGGTACCAACTACAGACACTAATTGTAAGTAAAATGAACATTATTGTGTATTTGGAGGTTTAAATGATGGTATTTAGTTCCAGAGCTCGGATGAGGATAAAAGACCTGACATTCCCAAGCCAAAAAACAAACAAACAAACAAACAAAAAAAAAAAACGGCAATTTTATGATACTGATTTCCCAAAAGAATCAGACTCCTGCCACTGTAGATATTGTTCTTAAAGTTCATAATATATAGCCTGTTTCAAAACCAAAGTCAGGATTTAAAAAAATTTAAAAAAAATTAGTTCTTCATCCTTTTAATATCCCTAAACAGAGTGATTTGCATTCTTTATTTCACAGCAACTTTTCAAAGGAATGTAAGCTTCTTATTCACTCTCAAAAAGGTACATCTCCAGAGCGTTAAGTCCCCCCAGATAATGAAACACATACATCTCAAATGGCATATAAAACAAAGCTGGGATGTGGTTTTTTTGTTGTTGTTGTTTTTTTCTTTCTTTGTTGAAAGAGGCGGAAATAAGAATCATTTCACTAACCTGAAAATTAGCATCTACGTGGATATTTGGATATTTAGGTATTATTGGAAGTTGACTTCAATGTAACTCCAAAAAAGAACAATAAAATAATACTTTCAATTTCTCACGGTGGAAAATAGAAAGCAATTTTTGAAAACCTCCACAATCCGTACTTTAGAAGATAAATATGAGACGGCTTATGTACAAAAGTCACTGATAATTCTAAACAAATAGGATGATATTTTAGTAATAAAAAGGCTCATATGTGGATATGAATAACCCTAAATAGGATATTGGGCTTTGTTTCATAATGCATAACATCAATCTTTCAAATCACAGGAAATTCCAAATTATCTTCAATGCATTAGGTTGTCCTAAATTTCATCTTAAAAATTATTCGCAAAGGGCAAAACACAATGCTCCAAACTGGCTCAGGCAATCAAGCAAAAGTCCAGGCAAATGGACTAGTATCCTTTCCAGGAGACATTGACCTTGCTCCACACCCTAGTACTTAACCCAGTACAGTTTTCAGGAGTATTGGGGGTGGGGGGCTAACTCTTACATCCTCAAGAGGCTCTGGCGGCCCCGGATTCGTCCTGAGTGAACCTCGCAGCCCCCCACCAAAAGCTCTCCCAGGAAATCCTTCACTTCTAAGAGGCCACCCTGCCCAGATTGAACAGAGCCCCCACCACCTGGCTGGCGCCTCACCGCTGGTCTTGGTGGCGAGCCCCGACCCACACTCCTGGCTTCCGCTACTTGTAGTACCCGGACCCTGCGCTCACCGGATGATCACGAACATGACCAGGGAGTTGCCCACCAAGCCCACGACGAACACCACAGAGTAGACCGCCGTGATGATGACCGGGATGACGGGGGAAATGTGCGCTGGTTCCAGTCGCGCGTCCTCGGAGCCGGCACTGCTGTTGCTGTCGTGTTCCGCCCAGCTTGGGAACCAGCCGCTGCCATTGGGGAACAAGCAAGTACTCGGGGCGCAGGTGGGGCCCGGCTCCCCGCGGAAGATCTGAACCGGGGACTCCATGGTCGGGCGGCCGCAGCTCGAGGCCAGGTGAGGCGGGATCTGCAGGGGCTGCGAGAGCGAGAGAACCGGCTGGATTCGTAGAGGCAAACTTTGCCCGCGCGCGGAGGCCGGCGGCGCTGAGATCCCAGGGCCCACCGGTGCCCACCCTGACCGCATGTCCCCCAGAGAAGGACAGGTAGGGGGATCTCTAGCTGCCATCGTGACCAACAGGTGCACCGCTGGGGTGCGGGTAGGGCGGAGAGCGCTCGCTCTTTTCCCTGAGTTCCTGAGATGCCCCCTCCATTTCATTAGGCATGGTCCCCTGGTGGAACTGCAGCTCTGAGCCCCAAGGTTCACGAGACCTAGAACACAGAGCCCTCCCTCCCAAGGACTAAGCCTCGAAAGCCTAATGCTCACCTCAGGCTCCTGGAGACCCGCAGAGATGTCCAGAGGGCGCCCTGGCCGGTGCTGAACCGCTCGTACCGGGTCGCGCTCAGCCCGCGTAGTCGCCGTACACCCGCAACCCCGCGGGTTCTTAGACCCTTGTTCAGCGCTCTGACAAGGGCGCTTTTTCAACCAAGCGCAGTCTCCGCTGCTCAGCTTGAGGCTCCCAGAAACTGGCGGCGCTCAGCCAGGAGGTACGCGGGAACGACGTGGCAAGCGCAAGGGTCGCGCGATCCAGGAGCTCGGCTGACGCTTTAGCTCCGCCCCCCCTACCCTGGGCCGCGTCGCGCCCCGCCCAACCACAACCTGCAGGGCAGGGTGAGGGGCAGCTCAGCGTCCCCAACTCCCCGCGGGCTCACCCTTCCCTTGAACTCAGAGCTTTACACAGTCTTTCTTGGATGTCTCCGCAGTCTTCCCAGTGGCTTTAAGACAGTGAGCCACTGTGCCGTTTAGATTTAGTAGTAAGGAAACGTGTGCCTATTTAGTGTGAGTATGCATCCGAATTATTCATAATATGCCTAGAATTTATTGTAGGCATAATTCTCAGCACACAACTTCTTTCAGGTGAGGAGAAATATCGTAGTTTTATTTGAATGACCCATTCAAATAAAGTAGCAACATGATCCAATAGAATAGACAGATCATAACATATTAATGATTTAATCTACATAAATAGATTGCTGTGCATTTCTGTTCCTTTCAGTCTCTAACTGGGACAACACATAGACTGCACTTTACTGGTATTACTTGTACTGGATAGTATTGCCTTCAGAAGAACAGATACTCTCCTTTACTCAGGCCTCAGTGTTGGTCCAGGTAGGTAACAATATCTTTCTCTTAAATTAATACCAGCAGCCATCACTTATCCTTGACTACGAGCCTTCTCTATGAACCTGAACCCTCACAGAGAAATTCAGTCATCATCATTTCTTTGCACAACTCTGCCAGTCCAAGGATCGCTGTCAGATTCTGCTAGGTGAGAGAGGCCCTCAGGCAAAAGGACAATAGCCAAAAGGTAGGACAGCAAAGGTGGATTGGAGGAGGGGAACCAGGACTAAGCTACTGAAGTGGAGATCCTGAAGGAGAATGGGGACGTACCCCTTGCTAATTTGGTACTGGAGTGGGCTGCCTGGAGACCAAGGCACCTGATTTCCCACAGGGATTCCTTGTTTAAGATTGACTGACTCTGTAAGACAAACACCAGTCCTCCACTGTTGCCCACAGCTCACATCCATGCCTACACCAGGGCTCCATAATGGCTGATACACTCATTCCATACATGGCTGACAGCAGAAGAGGGTTCCTATCTCTTTCAAGATACTGTTCCTCTCAAAAAAAAAAAAAAAATAGATTTGACCATCAGAGTCTTCCCACAGCCTGGATATGCACAGCTCTTTTGAGCAGTATGATATGACGAACAACAGGAAAGTTCCCCTTTATCCAACAGTATCCCTTCGACCCTGGACACATTAGGAATTTGAAAATAAGTATTATCAAATCTTGTATTTCTTTTAAGTCTGATTGCAAACTTTCATTAGAAGATGACATTTGCTTTCAGAAAACATTGGACCTGGTAGGACCTCCACGTGTCTGAGGACCTTCTCTGTTAGTAAGATGGCTGACAAGTCTCCTAAAGATGTCTGGGGACTCACATCCTGCCAGTGGGATCATATGCCAGTGGGATCACACCACCAAACCAGCCCAGCAAAATCTTTTGTTAGAAGTTCACAAAGAGGTATCCAAGCCAGAAAGGAAGTGAAAATAGTATGTTAAAGGAAATTATCTGGGAAGGGCAGAATTATTCACCTATTTATTTTTCTGTCTATTGCCTATTTGTCTATTTATCTATATTTCATGCATTGAAGATACAACTGGTCTGTGCTACACACTTTTGAATTGTATTTACAATACCTATCCTCCTTTTGCACTCATTTGCCACATTGGTTGTTGTTTTTTTATTTTTATTTAGCACTCAAGTGCTCACACAGCTGGTAATATTAGAGCTGGGTTCTAATACAGGTGTTTCTGGCTCTGTCCATATGCTGATTGAACAGAACAATTTCATGTAAGGGAAGAAAAACAGAGCCACTGTCCCCCAAAGTACAAAACAAATATAGGGGCGGGTAGTTAGCAAGGACAAAAATGAAAGAGAAAAAAAGTATTACTTAAAAACAGTTAGGTAAGGCTTTAAAGAGGTGAAAAACTTATATACATACATATATATATATACACACACTATATACACATACACACACACACACACACACACACACACACACACACACACACAGAGTGCCAAAAAATGTATATAAGTGGAAACTTTGGTCAACGTTTCTCCAGCAGTAGTTTGCCATAATCAGAAGTGTCTGGACGCTAATGGTAACTACTTTGAGCTCTCTTGTAATTGCAGTAGCCAAACGTGACTTGTATTCATTTTTTGTTATTGGTATATATTGAGTCTTAAAATTTTAATAGTTATTTTTCTTTCTTAAAATGTGTATACATTTTTGTGGCATTCTCTATCTATCTATCTATCTATATACACACATACATATATATGTATATATATATATATATATATATATACATACGTGTGTGTGTGTGTGTGTATAGTGTGTGTGTGTGAGTGTGTGTGTGTGAATGGGTATGGGAAAATACCCATATAATGAAAACAGAATGCAGAATTCTGTCAAGACTTTTAAACAATAAGTTGATGTTCTAATTCTGATCATTGATAGGAAACATCTACTAGTTGAGACACTCTTTTGAAGGCAAAAAATTACTAATTATTATAAAAGTAGTTTTGTTTTATTTTTTACCAAATTAATAGCAAAATAAAGTGAAGCCAAAATGAGCAGAGAATTAAGAAGGCTTCAGGGGAACTTCACCTGTGTCTCTCAACACAGTGAGGAAAGCTGGTCATGTCAGGAGTACAAGATTTTATCATAATATTGGAGGGAATCTTATAAAATAGAAAGAAAACATAAACTACCAGAATGCTGTACACTACACTGCTATAAAGCACGTGTTATTACACTTACTAGCACTTTATCTTTATCTGCTATTCTGCTCAATGCAGACACTATGCTTATAAGTAAAGCACATTTAAAGCTGGAAAACGTGTTTTTAGTGATTTTTGTTGGTTAGTGCTATGAAGCATTCTGAGTGTTCGGTGCTTTGTTATTTTCATCATATAGATGGTAAACTGTGATCAAGTCACTTTCTTGTGGATTTAACAACAGACATCAACCTGCAATGAGTGTATATCTGAAGGGGGCAGTTACATGTGCTTAAGATCCCGGGTGCAGCCAACACAGCCTTAAGAAAGCTAGAATTCAGTCAGCTCCATATCATTTCACTCACCAGGTGTGACTGAGTGTCCCCAAGTGATAAATGAAAAAGCAAGACTTGAGGGTGTAACAGTAAATAAACAAGACAAAACAGTCTCTTCCCAAAGGGAATGCACAATTAAGCGTAAGAAACAGAATCTAAATTTTTGAAAAATTTTATGAATAATTAATTATTAACAAATACAGTTAATTCCGGTGTTATGTAGGAAAATTGTTTAATAAACAGAAGAGCCAAAATGGCTCCCCTTCTTTAAGACTCTTTACAAATATCTGTAAGTAAATTGCCATAATAAATATTTATTTAAGTCTACTTCATGTCTTTGGCATGAAGGCATCCTGTGAGCAATTGCAGGTGTGCATCCTGCACATGTTTGTTAGGGGCCTTGAAGACCATATGTCAGTGAACTTTACTCAGTACAAACGCATCAAGGCAGTCCTGGCTGATAAAGTGGCTTTGAAGCTGATGTTTAAACACTGTATGGTAGCTTTCCAGGTGAAGAGACAGAAAGGGACCGTTCTAGGCAGGGAACAGCATTTGTGAAGGACATGGAAGGAGTAGGGCATGTTTGTGGAACTGAGGAGAGGCAAAGATACCTGAGCCTGGTGACCAAAGTAACTGTGGCACAAGATAAAATGGAAGTCAAGGCGCAGGTCACACTGGGTCCTAACAACTATGTTGCGGATTTGGGATTTCAGCCGAAGAGTAATAGACATCCCTTGAAAGATCTTAGGCAGGAGAATGGCAGGCTCAGATTTGGGATCTTTGAAATATCACTTTAATTTGTAGAATGTATTAGAGGAGAAAAGAGCCGATGTAAGGAGCTCTGTATTGAATCAACTTAATGCTCTCTTAGAATGAGGGACATTTGGTCATGTCCAAACATTCATGGAGACATTTGGTCCATACGAAAATATTCTTGAAATTTAGTTCTATCAAAAACACCATGAGTATATTTGGTCCATGTCAAATGGTCCTTGATATTTGGTCCTGTCCAAAATGTCCACACTTAGAAGATATCCCTAAATTCAGATAGCCCATAGGTTTATTTATCTTTTTGGTTTATAGGATTAATACATAAAAATACTATCATGTTTTATTAGTCCAATGTGTCGTGGTTGTATTGCCAGTAATAATTCTTTTTATCTTGTTAGCCTAGTTGGTAATGGCACATAGAGTTAAGTAGATGACCAAATATCCTTATGGACATTTCAGACAAGACCAAATATGACCAAATACCAAAGACCTTATGGAGTGGACCAAATTTCTCCATGGATGTTTGGACAGGACCAGATGTCCTACAAGGGCACTGTTGTAACAAAAAGGTATTTAGTGTGCCACATACCTGCATATTACATAAATGAGGGGTAAAATGAGGACTTTCCCCATCACCATTGAGCTAGAGCTTAAACCTAAAATTTCTTACACTGAAACTGTTGATTGAATTGAATCCAGAGATTTGAAAGTTCAGTGCCAGTCCAATGTCAGGCACTAGGTTAGGGAGTGAAAGAAATAATGGCAAAACAAGAAAATAAATGGCATAAAAGATGTATGGGCAGAATTAGGCCAAAGAAGGGCAGAATGAGCTCTGGTAGTAGAGGAAAGGTGACATCAAGGTTGGGTTTGAAATTTGAGCAAGAATTTACCAGGAAGAAAAGGCATGGAAGTACACATGTAAAGGTGTGAAAGCTGACACATAGTTGTGTGTTTGCAGTGTTATCAGCACTGATGGTGCTAAGGTGAAAGCCAGGTGGAGAGTGGAGGAAGGTGGTAGTACAGAGTCAGGTCAAGTGATGCACAGATTGAGGGGCTATGCTGGGATTGTGGGTAGATTACTTGAGTGAAAGTTGGTGGTTCATGAATTTGAGGACAGTGCATTTGGAGAGAGAACAGTGGAAAAGCTGTTGTAATGGTCTAGGTGAGAGATGACTCAACCCTAATGCAAGGCAATTGCTGAGAAAATGGAGAGGAGATGATAGTTTTGAGAACAATTTAGGAAATTAAATTGGCAAGACTTGTGGCTTGAATATATATGGAAGTTAAGGACAAGGAAAAGCCTAGAATTACTTTAGGCTTATGCTTGAGTGACCAAGTGAATGATGGTGCCATTAACTAAAATAGGAAATATAGGAGAAATCACAGCAAGCTTGGAGGAGAACATAATGAGCTTGGGTTTTGTGAGGCTGTATTTGAGGCACCTGTGAGGCTTTGTTTATGTACATGGTGTAATATTATTTAATGTTGGGGAGATTCAGTGATAGAGAGATAAAGGCAATTAGAGCCACACAAGGGAATAAGGGTGCCAAGGTTAGAATGGCAAGAAAATTAAGCTGATGAGAAAATGCTGCAGAAACCTTACCATTTAATAGTAATCTAGCAAAGAAGACTGATAATAGGTGTACATGAGAGAAGAGAAAAAGAAACAGGCTCAGAGAAATCAGGAGAGGAGAGAATTTCAGGAAGTAGAGGTAATCAAGTGTCCAGGGGACAGAGAATGTAAATAAGATATTTGACAAAGGGAAAATCACTGTGGTCCCAGCATTGTATGTAATTAAATTATTATTTATATTTGAGCAGTAGAATGGAAATGAACAGACAATAAAACAATGAAAGTCTGAAGACCCAATTGATATTAGAGTTCTCTGTTGAAGGAACCCTTATGCTGGGAGAAAAGGTTATGTCATATTGTTAGTGTGGAACACATCTGCCTTTTTTGGCCTTGCCCTGAGGCTATTCCTTAGTTTATAGCACACTGTGGGAACAGAAAACCCCACCCATCTGTGCTGGCTGCTGGGTGGGAGACCTGTGCACCCCGGGGATGAGGGTTCCCTCTTTGTGTCAGACAAGGTCCCAGGCTTTCAGCTTATGTGATGTTTGGGAGTCAAGGACTCAGCCCTGGGGCATGAGGACACTAGCTTCTCTGTTTCCTCAGAACCATTAGGTATTCTCTGTTTGCCCCCTCATATCCACTCTCTACCTTTTCTATCCTGCTCTGTGCCTGGAAAGTTCTGGTTGGGTTCAGGTATGGGAGGTACTCTGGGAAGAGATCATTGGGCAAGCAGAGAATGGAGTTCAGTTTTTGTCACAGTGTCCTCCCACCACTGGGGCACTCTGGGGCCCTACTGATGGGCAAAGCTCCTGTCCACCCTGTACATTGGCTATCCTCCCCAAACTCCAAGAATTCCTCCTTCCTCTTTCCCCTTTAGGCCAAGGAGTGGACAGGAATTCCTTCCCTCCGCCCAGTTTCTGTCACTGGGGTACTGAATTCATCCTTTGTTATTTCCTTCAGTTCTTCCCACACCTCACATTATAAATATCCCTTTATGAAACTCTTTCTGTTACCAAATTTAAAGTGTTGTCTGTCTCTTCTCAGGACCCAAATTCCCTAATTCGTGTGAGATCTTTGCTAGTTGTGCTCATTCTGATGCAAGAAGGGAGCTGGGGAGTAATAGCTCATACATCACCCTGGTAATGCTTAACCCACATTCATAGAGAAGGAAGTTGGTTGTGACTTTCTTTAAGCTAATTTTGAAAGACTACACTTTTGTGTTTGATCGTCTGTCTTCATGAATGTCTTAATTGAATGGGCAAAGATGCTGTCTTGCCCTACCTTGATTTTCGAGGGAAGACCCTGCCTTTGAATTGTCTTGGAATGGCTGAAACAATTCATTAGTGCCACAAAACAACACCAATATGGAGGCACCAAGAACAAGTTCCCTTACCCTTTGAATCATCAACATTAAGTATATTTCTACTGAGGTTAAAACATAGTCACCTTCACACATTATATGTCATGACTAGACCATAACTTACCAAAGGGTGACCTCATTGGCTATTGTGGAGGAGCATGGCCAGCTGATCCAATCCTCCCAGGCCCTGGGGTGACATAGGTTGAAACCACATTTTGTCTCAGTTAATTAGACTTTATGTGCATTATTTGCAGGAAAGTAAAATTTTTTCATGTGGTTCTTAGTGATACTGTATACAATTTTACTTGTCTATACGCTTTGCAGAAACATATTAGAATTCCAAGGGATTCTTTTATTCTTTTTTATTTGTTTTCTATCATAAAAATATTCCTAGCTCATCCCCAATAGATACCGTTCATTAATGATTACTAAGACTGCTATTCTGGGAATTATGCTCTTTCTTAGTGTTTGTATGCTCCTCATGTGGCTTAAAAATGCCATAGTAAGAGGGGATTCTCCTTGGGGATTCTTTTCATAAACATTTCCTGAACCCATCCATCCACTTCTGATACAATTCACCTCAAATGGGTCTAGCGGAGAGGAGGGTGCCTCTCTACTTCCATCTTTATTGCTCCACTGAACCTGAAAACACTGGATTGGAGTATAGCTGAAGACACTTCAGTTCTTCATCCTTTGGGAACTGAATTAGAAAGGCCATTTTTAAAACATGAGCACATGAATTAAGTGTTCATATGGTTGACTCATGATTTCACTTTATGTATAAAAACATGCATTTCAGAGGGGGAGCAAGAAGGTCAGGAGATTTTAATCTTCTGAAATAACTGTAACTATTGATTCACAACCCAGCAAGCAAGGAAATTTGGGCAGGTTTACAAATCACGACAACTGAAGGAATGACCGACTGCTCGTTTTCAGGATGACTGATTTCTCAAGAACTGAGGGACTTCTTCCTCCTTGAAGAACCTGTTTCTGCCTTGCTATTGAATGGCTCAGAAGAGGTTATGGAGAACCCCCAGGGTGTTGCCAGGGCATCCCAAAGACACATACCCCCATCCTCCTTGCTCACTTGGTTCACTTGACCTCCCCAAACCCACTGTCCTCTATGCAAAGACTGAAAAGCATTTTGATTTAGTAAATATTCATAATGATATTACAAATAATAAAGAAGCAAAAGTAGATGAATAGGCTTGGAGCCAGAGAAGGTGCTGATACAAGGTTAGCGTGTGTATGAAAGGGAGCATTAACTTGAGACAGGTTGTGTTTGATTTACCAACGTTAATAGCATTTTCTTTTCCTTTTTGTTACATACTTCTTAAAGAAAAATTATTATTTTTTAATTAAAGTTTATTGGAGTGACGATGGTTAGTAAAGTTACATAGGTTTCAAGTGTATAATTCTGTAATACATCATCTATACATCATCTTGTGTGTTCACCACCCAGAGTCAGTTCTCCCTCCCTCACCATATATCTGCTCCCCTTTACCCTCATCTACCACCCCCCTCCAACCTTATCCTCTGGTAACCACTAAACTAATGTCTGTGTCTATGAATTTTTGTTTTTTCGTTTGTTTGTCTTGTTCCTTTGTTGTTGTCAGTTTTATATACCACATGTCAGTGAAATCATATGGTTCTTGACTTTTTCTGTCTGACTCATTTTGCTTAGCATAATAATCTCAAGATCCATCCGTGTTGTTCCAAATGCACTATTTTGTCTTTTCTTATGGCAGAACAGTATTCCATTTTGTATGTATACCACATCTTCTTTATCCAATCATCTATCAAAGGATGCTTTAGTTGTTTCCATGTCTTAGCCACAGTAAATAAAGTAGCGGTGAACACTGGAGTACATATATCTTTACACATAAAAATTTTCTGATTTTTTGGGTAAATACCCAGGAGAAGGATTGCTGGATTTATATGGTAATTCTACTCTTAATTTTTTGAGGAACCTCCACACTGCCTTCCATAGTGACTGCACCAATCTTCATTCCCAAAATAATGAGCAAAGTGATAGAACTCAAAAGATAATAAATCTACAGAAAACAAGTTGATGGATTCCTTTGAATCCTACATAGCATTGTGTACATTTAATATCAATAAACTCACTGAGCTTAACAAAACTTACGAGTTCATGACTCCAGAGAGTTTAGACTGAGCATAAGCTTTGTCTTTGAAGGCAGTGCTTGCCAAAAATGTTAATTGTTTTGCAAAAAAATTTCACAATTATTCAGTTAGTACTTAGAGTCTAGAAACAATCCCCGAGTGGAGAAGCCTCAATAGCTCATGGCATCTAATAATATCATTTCTGACTGACTCCTTTGTCTTATAAGACAAGAGATCTTTTCCAATTTCTGGAATTTTTACAGAATGTACCCTTAAAAGCTTTAGACTACATCGAATGAGTGATATTTAAAAAGAAACTCAAAGTCTAGTTCTACAAACTACAAAAAAAAGTTTGAATAATCTAGCCTACGAAAGAAAAAGATAATTACAAGAACTATTCAGGTGACACAGAGGTGAATTCTGTTTGATTTTATTCCTGATTTCTCACTCCCCACCCGCCAGTTTAAAAAAAAAGTGAAAACAAGGACATTTGAGTACCAGAGGGAGTAGCTACTATAAAATATTACTTTTAGTAAAGAGATAAAAGTAAAGTAAAATAGAACTCATGTATAAATATTTTCAATAATACAGCAGAATTTAAATCCAGTTTTACTTCAAAGGTACCATTTTATTCTGATTTTGGAATCTGTGCAGCATATTAATTATTTGTGTGTGATGATGGCAATGATATCATAAAGTGTACAAGCCTTTTGTTTTTGTCAAAGGACTTCATATGATAATATCTGATTTGGTTATAATAACTTCTTTGTGCTTTATGCAGAATAACTGTGACTATGTTTTATAATTTAAACCAGGCTCCAAGGGTTTAGTCACATAACCATGATCATGTAATAAGTAGAGGAGCTAGGAATAGAATCATTCTTTTGTATCCCACCCAGTGATCTCTTCACCTCCCCAGGTTGCACAAAAATTTTAGTTTGAATGAAAGCAGAGATGAGTCATAACAGTGAAATTAAAATGTGAGAAGACTGTTAAGTGTTTGCTTTAACATTGAAGCATGAACTGCAGTTTCATTGTCTGTTGTGCAAGAGCTAGTTAATATATTTTATGAAACAGAGACAAATGGTCATAGTGGAAATTATTTTGAAAAACATACATCAATGTTAGTATATTAAACTCCTTTATAAAAGGGATAGATTTAGACAACTTAATTTCAGGAAATGCTCTAATTTTTGTTCATATTTTATCTTTGATCTAAGAATTGTTTAAATGAGATTTTTCTTAAATTGTAATATAAAAAAAATTCTCTGTTCTGATTTTCGAAATTAATTTCTATTCTTATGACACTGTGATTAAAATGCCTGAAGCATTTGACCAACATGGTAACATAGTAGGCTTCTGAACTTCTTCCCTTTTCCCACAGATGCACCAAATTTACAATTACACATTTCCTCTAAAATAAATCCAGAAACTAGCTCAGTGACTCCTGCATATGGGGTAAATGAGAAAATATCCACATCAAAACAGATAAGAAAGGTCAAGACTCTCTCACCATAATTCCCATCCCCAGCCCAAAGCCATACAACAGGGAGGGAGCACTTAACTCCCATTTTCTCCCTGTTTGGACTACACATCTAACACCTCATCCAGTAAGATTACCACCTGAGAGCTCCCCTCCAAATACCTAGCTCTGTAAGCTAATGGGCTTGGATCCATGAGACCCACAACACGTAGTAAATGAAAAAGCAGTTCTTAATGGGTGCATAAGCATTCACAGTGACTATTCCCCTAAGGGCTCAGTGAAGAAGGAGCGAGCAAAATCAGCCATCTCCCAGGCTTTTCCCAAAAGGGGTCTAACTGCTTATTATACAGGATAATACCTGATGGCCATCCTCTAATGTTATCAGGTTGGCTGTGATCCTGCCTAGAGACTAGGATAGTGAGCATACACCTCTTCCACCTTCTCCTTCTGGTCTGCTCTAGCAATAAAATCAAGTCACTAATATCTCCCTGGAAGGAGTTTGTACACACATCTGATGTCCCAACTTTTGCAGGTGCTGCATGAGGATGAACACCCAAATAATATAGCTCTGGTGGCCAACATACACATGAAAAGATGCTCAATATCATTAATCATTTGTGAAATTAAAATAAGAATTATGAGACAGTATTTTACACACACTAGAATGGTTATAATAAAAAAGATAACAACAAGTGTCGGAGAAGATTCAGAGAAATTGGAACCCTTATACATTGCTGGTGGGAATGTAAAATGGTGTGTCCCCTTTGGACAACAGTTTTGGAGCTCCTCAAAATATTGAACATATAGTTACCATGTATCCCAGCAATTCCACTCCTAAGTTTATTCCAGAGAAATAAAAACATATATCCACACCAAAACTTGTACAAAAATGTTAATACAATATTATTCATAATAGTCAAAAAATGGAAGCCATTGTAATATCCATCAAAGGATTTGGTGAATATTATGTCATATATCTACACAAAAGAATATTATTCAGAAAAAAAGGAACGCAATACTAATACATTTTACATGACAAATGAGCTTTGAAAACATTATGGTAAGTAAAAGAAGCCCATTACAAAAGACCATATACCCATATACCCATGTACCCACAAAAGACCATGATTTCATTTATATGAAATATCCAGAATAGGTAAATCTACAGAAATAGAAAGTATATTAATGGTTGCTGAGGCATGGGAGGGGTTAATAATGAATGACTGTCAGTGGTATAGATTTCTTCTGGGGTGATGAAATGTTTTAGGATTGTAGTTTAGGATTGTGCAACTCAGTAAATACACTAAAAACATTGTACTGCACATATTAAATGATTAAATTTTATGTGAATTGCGTCTCAGTAAAAATGCTACTTTTTAAGAAAGAGAAATACCATAATGAAAGGAAATAGAACATTTCTAATGTCTTCCCAAGAAAAAGAAACAATGTTGTATCTTGTGATACAAATCAAAATTCAGGGATTTCCTCCAAAATAGTAACACCATTCAGCTCTGGAGTAAAAGATTGCATTTTTGTTTGTTTATGCCATACAGTGGCTGAATAGGGAATAAACAAAGTCAACAATTGTTTGTTTTATATTTTTACAGAAATTACAAACAATACTGTATAAAATTTTCATATAGTAGTCTCTTTTGTAAAGAGAAGTATTACATTACTCGTACCAGAATTCAACTTCAAGAATTGTATCGTAAATTAATGTTTTTCCAAGTGTTTCATTGGGACTTTCACTGTTTCTGGATCTCGAGAAGCCTATTGTGGAGAAGTGCACACCTTCCTGCAGAAGGCCTGTCTGAAGATACAGGAACGAATACTACTATGAAACACACTATCTCAAATTTTGATATTCAAATGACTGACACTCATTTTAGTCTCATTTGCTTATGATCTTGGCTTTTTTTTTTCCTGGCAAAAACACTAACATAAATTTAGTTATGGAATAATTTCAGTTTCCTTTTTAAATATGTAAAATTTCTTGTTTGTTCTTATTTCATGAGAAGATACATCTTGTGCAGAATTAATTCCATATAAATAGCGTCTAAAATGAAGCAGCAGCATGAAATTGATTTCCAATATGCCTAATATAAATATTTCCAATATTTCCTAATATAAAAAAGTAATGAATAGATAGATTATAGGACAATATTGAAATTTTCTCTCTCCATTCCTCTGTCTAGAATTTCTGACAAACCAACTTTTTAAATTACGAGGTGTTATTATATATATACAGTGAATGTCTAAATAAAAATTTATTGCACATTGCCATTGCCAAAATACAGTGAATGTCTAAATAAAAATTTATTGCACATTGCCATTGATCTATGTGCCTGTTTTTATGCCAGTACCATACTGTAGCCTTCTGGTATAGTTTTACATCAGTAACGTGATACCTCCAACTTTGTTCTTTTTTCTCAGTATTGCTTTGGCTACTCAGAGTCTTTTGTGGTTCCATGTAAATTTTAAGTTTCTTTGTACTAGTTCTGTGAAAAATGCCACTAGTATTTTGACAGTTATTGCATTAAACTTGTATATTTCTTTGGGTAATATGGACATTTTAATGATGTGATTCTTTCAATCCATGAGTATAGTATATCCTTCCATTTATTTTTATTTTCTTTCAGTAATGTTTTATAGTTTGCTCAGTACAGGTCTTTTATTTCCTTGGTTAAATTTATTCCTAGGTATTTTATTCTTTTTGATGAAATTGTAAATGAGCTTGTTCTCTTAATTTCTCTGGTAGTTTATAATTGGTGTCAAAGAGATTTTGCATCCTTGGAATAAATCCCACTAGATCATGGTGTATGCTCTTTTTAATACATTGATGAATTCTGTTGGCTAATTTTTTTTTGAAGAATTTTTGTATCTATGTTCATCAAGAATATTGTCCTATAATTTTCTTTTTCTTATAGTGTCTTTTCTGGTTTTGGTATCAGAGTAATGCTGACCTTGCGAAACGAGTTTGAAAGCCTTCCCTCCTCTTCAATTTTTTTGAATAGCTTGAAAACGATAGGTGTTACTTCTACTTTAAATGTTTGTTATAATTCACTTGTGAAGCCATCTGGTTGAAGACTTTGAATTGTTGGGAGTTTTTTGATTACTGATTTGATGTTGTTACTAGTAATTAGTCTGTTCAAATTATCTATTTATTCCAGATTCAGTCTTGAAAGATTGCATGTTTCTAAAAAATTGTCAATTTCTTTCAGGTTGTCCAATTTGTTGATACATAACTCTTTGTAATATTTTCTTATAATTCTTTGTATTTCTGTGGTGTTAGCTGTCTCTTCTCCTCTTTCATTTCTGATTTTATTTATTTGGGACTTCTCTATATTTTTTCTTGATGCATTTGGTTGCAGACTTACAAATTTTGTTTATCTGTCCAAAGAATGAGCTCTTGATCTCATTGATCTTTTCTATTGTTCTTTCTTTTCTTCATTTAGTCTATTTTATTTATTTCCACTCTGATCTTATTTTCTTTCCTTCTATTTTCTTTGGTTGGTTTGTTCTTTTGTTTTTCTTTCTAGTTCCTTGAGTTGTAAGGTTAGATTGTTGATTTGAGATATTTTTTTTTGTTTGTTTCTTGAGGTAAGTCTGTATTTCTATAAATGTTGCTCTTAGAACTGCTTTGGCTGTGTCCCATAGATTTATGCATCTTTATGTTTTCATTTTCATTTGTTTTAAAATATCTTTTTCCTCCTTGATTTCATTGTTAAGTAGCTATGTGCTAAATCTTATTCTTTTGTAGTAATCTGTCTTTACTCTCCATCTGCCTTTCAGATCTTTGTCTTTATTTTTTCAGGTCTTTAACTACAATCATCTGAGGCTTTAAAAAAAATTCTACTGCTGAGAATATTGTGTTCTGGATTATGAATTTGTATGTCCTCCATCAATATTTTTATACTTCTCACCCATTCTGTCCTTAAATATTTCCACTTCACGTTCTTTACACTTTTCTTATAAGTACTTTCAAATCACTTTTCTAGTCCCATCTAAACTGTATCTAATCTGTTGTTTGGACTATCCACTGAGTATTTAATTTTAATGATTGTTTATTTCTAAAGTTTCTATACTATCGTTTTTCAAATCTGCTTTTTCTTATTTGATAATATCTAGCTTCTTGGTAGTATTTTTATGTCTTCTCTCATTTTATTAAAGAGTTTACATACAGTTATCTCTTAAACAATACAGGTTTCAACTGTGTGAGTCCACTACTTATATGCAGATTTTTTTCAATAAATATACAGTTGGCAATCTTATGCTTGGGTTTTGCAGCAGATTCAACAAATCAGATTGAAAATAGTATTTTAGATCCAAAGTTGGGCGTATATAGATGTGAAGCGTTGTCTATATGTGTTGTTCTATGCCATTTTATACAAGGGACTTGAGCATCTATGGATTTTGATATCTACAGGGAAGGGGTCCTGGAACGAATCCCTTGTGAATGCCAAGGAACGACAGTAGTTAATTTTGGGGAGTCAAAAGTTATATGTGGATTTTTGACTGCATAAGGTTCAGGGCTCCTATCTGCCACAATGTTCAAAGGTTAACTCTATTGCTTTTTTAATTTTCTCTATCTGATAATTACAATGCCTGTGTTCCTCAGATTCTCACTATTCAATTGTCTCTAATGTAGGTGTTCTGTAATTTTGATTGTGAGAGCATCCCCAGCAGAAGTTAATTAAGGGTAATTCTGAAGGAAGCTGAATTAAAAGTATTTTCATCACGTAATTTCTTTTCTTTTTTTTTCTTCTCTACTTATTGGGGTGACAATTGTTAGTAAAATTACATAGATTTCAGGTGTACGATTCTGTATTACATCATCTATAAATCCCATTGTGTGTTCACCACCCATAATCAGTTCTCCTTCCATCACCATATATTTGATCCCCCTTACTCTCTTCTCCCACCCCCCAACCCCCTTATCCTCTGGTAACCACTAAACTATTGTCTGTGTCTATGAGTTTTTGTTTCTCATTTGTTTGTCTTGTTCTTTTGTTGTTTTTGGTGTATATACCACATATCAGTGAAATCATATGGTTCCCTGCTTTTTCTGTGTGACTTATTACTCTTATTATTATACTCTCAAGATCCATCCATATCGTCACAAATGTTCCTATATCATCTTTTCTTACTGCTGAATAGTATTCCATTGTGTATATATAACACAACTTCTTTATCCATTCATCTATTGAAGGACATTTTGGTTGTTTCCATGTCTTGGCCACTATAAACAAAGCTACAATGAACATTGGAGCACACGTGTCTTTATGTATAAGTGTTTTCAGATTTTTTGGGTAGATACCAGGAGAGGGATTCCTGGGTCATATGGTAATTGTATTGGTAATTTTTTGAGGAAACTCCACACTGCCTTCCAAAATAGCTGCAAGAGTTTGCATTCCCACCAACAGTGTATAAGGGTTCCTTTTTCTCCACAGCCTTTCCAACACTTGTTACTATTTGTCTTGTGGATCATACCCATTTTGACTGGTGTGAGGTGATATCTCATTGTGGTTTTTATTTGCATTTCTCTGATGATTAGAGATGTTGAGCATTTTTTCATATGTCTATTTGCCATTTGTAAGTCCTTTTTGGAGAAATGTCTCTTCAGGTCATCTGCCCATTTTTTACTTGTGTTGTTTGTTTTCTTGTTGTTGAGTTTGGTGAGTTCCTTCTATATTTTGGTTGTTAGCTCCTTAACGGAGGCATTGTTTGCAACAATCCTCTCCCATTCAGTTGGTTGCCTCTTTATTTTGTCGATGGTTTCTTTTGCTGTGCAGAAGATTTTAAGTTTCATATAGTCCCATTCATTTATTTTAGCTTTTACTTCCCTTGCCTTTGGAGTAAAATTCATTGAACCCAAGGTCCATAAGTTTAGTACCTATGTTTTCTTCTATGCAGTTTATTGTGTCAGGTCTTATGCTTAAGTCTTGATCCATTTTGAATTAATTTTGGTACATGGTGACAGATCGCAGTCCGGTTTCATTCTTATGTACTTTGATTTTGTAGCCAGCAACTTTACTGTATTCGTTGATTGTTTCTAATGGCTTTTTGGTGGAGTCTTTCTTATAGGGTTTTCTATATATAGCATCACGTCATCTGCAAACAGTGACAATTTAACTTCTTCATTCCCAATATGGCTGCGTTTTATCTCTTTCTCTTGCCTGATTGCTCTGGCAAGGACTTCCAACACTACGGCAAAAAGCAGAGGTGATAGGGGACAGCCCTGTCGTGTTCATGAACTAGAGCAAAGGGCTTCAATTTTTCAACATCAATTATAAGATTAGCTGAGGGTTTGTCATACATCGCCTGTATTATATTACGGTATTTTCCTTCTTTACCTATTTTATTAAGTGTCTTAATCATAAATGGATGTTGTAAAAAGTCAAATGCTTCTTTCTGCATCAATTGATATAATCGTATGATTTTTGTCCTTTATTTTGTTCATGTGATGTATCACACTGATGGATTTCCGAATGTTGAACCATCCTTGTGCACTGGGGATGAACCCCACTTGGACGTGATGAATAATCTTTTTAATGCAGTGTTGTATTCGATTTGCTAGAATTTTGTTTAGGATTTTTGCATCTGTATTCATCAGAGGTGTGGTCTGTCATTTATTTTTTTATTGTCTTTACCAGGTTTTGGTATCAGGGTAATGTTGGCCTCATAAAATGAATTAGGGAGTACTGTCTCTTCTTCAGTTTTTTGGAAGAGTTTGAGCAGGATTGGTATTAGATCCTGTTTGAAGGTTTGGTAGAATTCACTAGTGAAGCCATATGGTCCGGGACTTTTGCTTTTGGGAAGGTTTTGGATGACCGATTCAATTTCGTTACTGGTGATAGGTCTGTTTAGATTCTCCAGTTTTTCATGGGTCAGCCTTGGAAGGCTGTATGTTTATAAGAACTTGTCCATTTCTTCTAGAGTATTGAATTTGGTGGCATATAGTCCTTCATTGTATTCTTGCATGATCCTTTGTATTTCTGTGGTGTCCGTGATAACTTCCACTTTTTCATTTCTGATTTTTGTTAATTAGTGTGTTCTCTCTTTTTATTTTTGTGAGTCTAGCCAAGGGTTTGTCAATTTTGTTAATCTTTTCAAAGAACCAGCTCTTTGTCACATTAATTTTTTCTATTGTCTTTCTGTTCTCTATTTCATTTAGTTCTGCTCTGATTTTTTTTTATTTCCTTTCTTCTGCTGACTTTGGGTTTCCTTTGTTCTTCTTTTCACCCTGAAATCTGTTTCATCTGGTATCATTATGGCTACACCTGATTTTCCCCCATACATTTGCTTGGAGTGTCAATTTCCACCCTTTTATTTTGAGTCTATGCTTGTCCTTGTAGCTGAGATGTGTCTCTTACAGACAGCATATGGTTGGGTTTAGTTTTCTGATACAATCTGCTACTCTGTGTTTTTTATTGTTCAGTTCAGTCCATTTACATTTAGAGTGATTATTGATATGTGAGGATTTCCTGTCATTCTATCTTTAATTTTCTGGTAAGACTGTGTCTCCATTGTTTCTTTGCCTTTTTGTTGTTGTCTATTACTTCTTTGTGGTGGTATTCTATGGTGTTTCCCTCTGTTTCTTCTTTTATTACAGTATATATTTCAGTTCTGGATTTTTTTTTTTTGAGTGGTTACCCTTCTGTTTATGTAAAAGACAGTTTGATATTTAGAGTATTCCGTTTTCTTCAGCACGCTACTTTCTCCATTCCCTTATTCTGGTTCAGACCTTTACTCTCCCCCTTTTTATGTTTTATGTTCTCATCAACAATTTGTTTGAGTATATTCTCTGTTGCCTTCTCTCTTTCTTCTCCTTCTGAAATGCCCATTATTCTTATATTGCTCTTTCTGATGGAGTCAGAAAGTTCTTGTAGAGTTCTTTCATTTTTTTTTAAGTCTCAAGTCTCTTTCTTCTTCCATTTGTGTAAATTCCAGGTTTCTATCTTCGATGTCACTGAATCTTTCCTCCATATGGTCAACTCTACTACCTAAGCTGGTTATTTCATTCTTGATTTCTTCTATCGAGTTCTTAATCTCCAGAAATTCTATTTGGGTCTTTTTTAAAATTTCAATCTCTTTTGTAAAATGCTCATGTTGTTCTTTGATTTTGTTTCTGAGTTCATTAAACTGCCTTTCTGTGTTTTCTTGCATCTCGTTGAGTTTTTTCAGAACTGTAATCTTGAATTCTTTGTCATTTAAGTCACATATTTCCATATCTTTAAGTTCCTTTTCTGGTGACTTTTCACTTTCTTCTGAGCTGTCCTGTTGCCTTGGTTATTCATGGCAATTACTGATTTGTTATTTCTCTTCCTAGATATCTACAGGAGTGGCTTCTGCAACAGATTGATAGGAAGATGTCTTTCTTTTGTTTTCCAGTACTTGTTGGTAGAATGTTTTATTTTCTCTCTGACTGCAGCCTTTTTTTTCTCCCTCACATGCTAGTGCTATGTTTTCTCTGCACTATTCCAGCTTCTCACACAATGGCAGGATTCCCTGGGAGATGGGCTTCTCCTCTGTTAATAGTTCGCCTGGGTCACAGAGCTCAGTTTCTGTGTGTGTATGCCGAGAGCTTTTGAAATTCCAAAGCTCTTCCTGCACCAGATTCAGAGCCCATGTGTTTCAGCAGTTCTGTTTACTCCTGCAGGGATCCGCCCAGGTAGGGGGGCCAGGGTCACGGTGAGTTGTGAGAGGTGGCCCAGATCAATGGCGGGGATCACCACCAGAGCCAGTCCTCCTTCTACAGCTCCCTCCCCTTTTCCCGAACTAGTTGGGCTGTGAATCTGTGTCTGCAGTCCACAGTTCTCAGAACAGCAAATATTCTGTTCTTTTGATCTGACACTGCTACTATACCGCTTCTAGCACCGGGCAGGTGGGGGCGGGGCAAGCTCTGCCAGGGTAGGGAGGGGGCGGCTAGTCTCAGTGCCTAAGACTTCCATTTTCTGCTCGGCAGTGAGGGCTTATACCACCATTTTCAGCCTTCTTCCCTCAGTCTTCTCTCCGAGGTCTCTGCCTTGAGCTTTGGGTTCAGCCATGTTATATGCTGTCCCCTCAGCCCTGTGGGCCATAAACGGAGCCTAGCATTTCTATTTTTTCCCTCTCCCACAGCTAGGGTAGTTCAGGGATGCAGCGAGCTCGGAGCACTGAGCTAGGTCTGCGTCCTTCGCCCGTGCTGCTCTGTCTCTGCACTTCTCCCTTCCCTCCTCCCCCACTCCTACGATTCGCACACCTTTAGCTATATTCAGTAATGGGCCTCTTTGTCTTGCCTGTCTGCTGTGCAGGGAGTCCTTTGTGGAGTTATTATTGTTTGGTTCGTTGTAAATTCCAGCGGAGATTTACAGAGGCTCACCTCACGCTGCCATTTTGATGTCTATCCAATTTCTTTTCCTCTTCAAATATCCAGGTCACTATCATTCTGAGGTTATTTTGATGTAATCATCAGTTTGTAATTGTCTAGACCACAAATGTGACATAATTTAAATTTCAAACATATATAAGGGCATTTTCAGTGTCACAAATTCTCCAGAGAAGAAAATGTACCTTTCAGTCTAGAGCTATGGGCACTACAAGCACTCTGTCAACTCCTCTTTCCAGATGCCATGTTTCTTCTGGCCCAAGGCACTTACTTGTCCCCCTGCCCTAAGTACTACTGCTTCCTGGAGACAGGAGTTCTGTTGCAGCTTGTTGGAAGGTTGTGCTGAGTTAGTAGCAGGTGTTTATAATCCAACTTCTCTGGCTTTGGTACCCCAATTAATCACCTCCATCAAGGTTCCTTGGCCCTCTTCTACTCTCTGTTCTATGACCACTGGGTTTGGCTCTCCTCTGGTGATGCTCCTACACTTGTGGCTATGCTCTGTTCTCTTATTCATCCTCAGCTGCTTACTCCCTCTTTGACCCAATCATACTCACATTGGTCTTTCAGTGTATGATTTCTAGTTATCAATTTGCCAAATAAACAAGAAAGACTAAAGGTCTAATGTCAGACTGTTATTAAAAATAGAAAAAGCAAAACTCTATTATTTACTCTCTGTCTGATATCATTTCATCCCACCTCTTTGATCAGGCCCTTGCTCTGGCACCCAGCTTCAATCAGTTATAAACGGAGAGCACCTCACCTTAGTTACACCACATTGCTCTTGCTTTCTTCCATAATGTTTTAGTTACGATTATGTGGGAGTCCTGCAGGAATCTGTTCAACTTTCTGACATAAGCACATATCTAGGGATTTAACTGTCCTGGAGCAATGCTTGTCCACTGGGGAATGAAGTTATTTGATAAATTGTCCCATTTGCCATGGCTCAGATGGACATTTCTGTGCATTCTGCAATTTTTTTTTGAGGATTCTCAACAATAGCCCATTTTCCCATAGCAATGATCAGCTCAATTATGAACTAATGCCTCTTAAGTAGACTTACCTCTCCTCTCCATTTTATTCTTCCCTGTCTTCCACCCCCATCTTCTTCCTTTTGACCACTTTCCAAAATATTCAGCCTTCATGCAAGCTGTAGTGGATGCTGTGGTGCTTCAACCAGCACTCCTGTGAGAATGAAAGCATTCATGTCCCAGGTATTGAAATCATTGCTTGTTGATGGCTCTCTGAAAATTGCTCTCTGAAAATGGCTCTCTGAAAATTGCTTTTGACTGAAGGAGCTGTATTTCTCAAGGCTATCCTAACTTTTCTGAGACCAGTTAATTCTCAGTCACTTGTCAGTATTGAAATACAAAGGTCTAGACTGCTTGCCTCAATTTGGAACAGCTCTACAAGGTCATCTCAGATTCAGAGCACTCTGTACGATTGTCTGAGGCATCTGTTACAATTGCATCACAGTGCAAATTCTCCATGGGTCCAAATCCGCTTCTCCCACTCTTTTACAGGTGTTAACACAGAGGACACACTTACTGATAAACCTGCTCAACACATATCTAAATCTCAGGGTCTGTTTCCAAGTTTCCAAAGATATAAGCTCTTGTCCTAAGCTTTGTTTTTGGGAAGTAACTCAAGCAAAGACAGGAGCCATGAGTTTTCTCTGTCTCTCTCTCCCTCCCGCATCGTGTGTGTGTGTGTGTGTGTGTGTGTGTGTGTGTGAGTGTGTGTGTGTGTGTGTGCGTTGGGATATTTTGATGATCACTTATTTTCAGCAATATTTTCCTTAGGTTTTAATTACAGTTTCTCTGACATAGGAACCAAGCATAACAAAAGAGAGATTAATAACTTTTCAAAAGATGAATTTCACGACCAATAACTAAAACATCTCAATTTGTTGTTGAGTAGATGAGCAGCAGTGAAAAGAACATGCAATGTTTTTCTTTTCTATCATATTGAAAAATTATATTTATTTGTCATTATTTTGGGGACCTTACAATCAATAACATAATAAATTTATATTTTTTCAGTTTTTAGAAATAGTGGAGATCTATAATTACTTTTCACCTTTATATGCTGCATAAACTGCCCCACCCCCACCACAGATATGCTTAGAAATTCTTGGCACTTTTGCATTTTAGCTGCTTTCAACTCTAATGTTCCATTACAGTTGACTATCCTTCATAGTTGCAATTTAAAAATAAGCAGGTAATATGCCATTTTTTCAAGATAACTACTAAATTGACAGGGAAGTTAAATTCAATTTTAAAGCTGATTCATGCAGGGTCATTCATCTTTGGCCTTAAAACCATCTGCCTATTCAGGAAATTAAGTACTGTCCTTTCCTTGAGTACACTTTTTTCTTTTAATGTTGGTATAAATACACTAATTTCAGAGAAGTAATAAATCATGAATAAAAGGGAAATGGGACTAAATATGTTGCTGTTTTTGATAATAGTGATTTTTTCAAACAAGCATGATAAAGGATCAAACAATAATAGAATGATTTGTAGCAATATAATCAATGTAGAGCACTCAAGTTTCTGAGGCAATACATTTTTCTTTAATGGAAATAAATTTAAGCTGTATAATTCATTACGTCCAATGTTCACTTTATTTTGCTCACATTAATATGGGGGGCATCAAAGGAAACTAAAAATGTTTGAGCTTTTATTTTCATTGAGCCATTTATATTTCATATAAAACATCAATATCATATTTCATAGTTATAAATATCATGTCATTTAAATGATGTTTCTGGATTGAAGCCTCAGTGTTAAGTACTTGAGTTTTTGAGGACACAACATACATGGAGCTTTTTGACATGCAAAGAGCTTGTTTGCCACTGTATTTCTCTAATGTGCAGAGATGATCATTTGTGTTAAATGTCAATACAACAGAATAAGATAAGACTCAATTGAACTTCCAATATAAATTATGACTTCCTTCTTCCCATATATTTTTTTCTTGTGATCACACCTCCATAGATGCATGCCCCTTGCTATCCGCCTTCCCCAGGGTGACCCAGAGCATCCTACAGCTTGTAGAAAAAAAAATATATAAACTGAACCACTTTAAAATAGAGCCAGAGCTGCCACCCCAGAGGAACTTCCTTGCATGTCTTACTCTTCAAACATTTGGAATGTTAAAACAGGGTAAAGTAACCTTTGGGCAGAGCCTAAAGCAACATCGTATCCCAAAGAACTGTTTGCAAAGATAATAAGAAAGCAGATATAACTAGCTGACTGATGGCTACTGGACTGGAAATTAAAAACATTGCTTAGAATTAACATAACTATGTTAGCTTATCTACACCAGTAGAAAGATCTTCCTTTTATTGATATAATTTTTCCACTTCCCTTTCTCATAAATATCCCTTGCCTTTGTTTTCTAATCAGAATACTATTTGGGCTTCTGCCTGAATCGATGCTTTCCCAAATAGTTATTGTCTTTATCTCAAATAAATGCTTGTTACATCTCACTTAAACCCTTCGCCCCCAATTTTAGGTTAACAAGCTCTATGTGATCTAGTTTTTCTATCCTTAATGTATCTATCTTGTTCAAAGCACTTAGTCAAGGCTTATATAAAAAGTAAAATGAATGTCGAAGTCTATATGACATAATTTGATAGGTACCTGCTTCCAAATATTGACTTGTCATAATGAAGAGGATTTTACCACTAGGATTCCATTACTTTTAGTTGTGTAGGTATTTCAGACTTCAAAGGTACCCAATTAAAAATTCATAGACCTCTGAGATGGTAACAAGAGCTAAAAGCATTACCAATCTTAACTAAGCAAGGTCATACATATGAGAACTAGAGAGGTACCTGGGCACAGGGAGAATAGCACTGAAGCCAATCCCAGAGGTGACCTAAAAAATCTAGTTTGTAAATGAGTGCATGGTGCGTGGTAGGTACTTAGTAGACAGTGAATGGAATTGTAGATCGACAACATGAATAGCCCGTTGCCTAAATCATACTTGACTGAGATCACAATTTGCTATGAGGCTGTCTTCTTAGGGCACTGTTAAGATAACCAGCAAATGAATCTCATAAACAAATGCAGCTTAACATAAGATGTTAATAATAATTTCCAGGAATACTCCTCTAAAACACAAACACACACACACACACACACACACACACACACGTTCACACACACGTTCTACAGATTCATGTAAAAACATCTATTATAGCCTTTCTCATGAGGGGTAGTTACTGACTGGGTCTACATTTCTTCTTCAACTTGACCAACTATCTCATGCTCAAGTGCTTACAAGGTCATGCAATCAACATAAATGACTAGACTAGGTAGAAGTAGATGAGGATCTGATCCTTCTAAAGGAGTAGCACTGCCCAGCTGATGATTGTTGTATATAATGTGGGCTCAGTGTTGCTGGATATTCTGAGTTTTTAAGGCTGAAAAATATACATTAGCTTAATGTAAAATGAATTTGCTATCAATTTAAAATTTCGAAGTTCAATTCTGTATGGACTAAACATAATGTTCATCTTTAGGCCAAATTGGACCACAGGCTGCCAATTTTATTTCCTTCAAACAAGAATATAATGTCCTGAAAAGAATATCTAGGTCTTGTTCCTCAATCTTTAGAACTTAGCACAGTGTCTCACACATAGTAAAAGCTGAGTCTGTGTGGGGCTGAGTATGAACATATTGCTAAATGTTCTGAGCTGAGTCTAATGTCAAGGTAGTATTCAATCTATGAAACACTGCTGTGGCCCTGGAAAATAATTATCTAAAATTTTCTTTTTTCCTCTAAGGCATAAAAGTAATGCAAGGCAATATTATCAAAGATCATAAAGAAAAAATGCTTTATTAAAATACAAACCTTTAATATTTTATTATGTCAGCTTTAACCATGAAAAGAAAATCTGATAAAATATGTCCAGATGGTTCCAAGTCCCCTTGATCTTGTTCCTCTGTTCACAAATGATGCCTTGGATGATTTTCATGCATAGATTCTCACCCACATTCATGTTTGTAGTGTTCTATGTGTTCATAAAGTTGCTGCCTGAGAAACTGTAGGAAATAAAAATCTGATCCAGAGAAGTATCCTGAATAGAGTGAAGAATCACTCAATTATATGACCTTTTCTTTGCCAAGAGAATTAAAAAACCTTATATCAGTACTCTAACTTCATTTATACCCCCAAAGTGCAGTAAAGAGTTGAAGAAATTATACTTACCTCAGACTAAAAGGAGAGTTTAGCCTAAGGGATTAAAAAATAGTTGTAATAATCTATTTGGTTCAAATTCATCCACTACTATAGGTTTTTTGCTTGTTTGGACAGTTTAAATTTAATCTCCTTACTTTCTACTAATGTTCGTTCCATATACAATAAGAAGCTCTGCTTGGTTAGTCGTTACTTCTAAGTGTTTGAACCAGGGCTGCACACATGAGCTTCAGGGGTTCCATGAACCCCCCCCCCCTTAAATTGTGTGCAAAATGTTTTCTGTATAAGTTTTCTTTCTGGGAAAAGAGTTCAAAGTTTTCATTCAACTGTCAAAGGAATTAAGAATATGTTAATAATCACTAACCTAAAAGATCTCCCAGTTCCCTTCGAACACTGAAATTTCTTTGACTATTTCAGAAAGTTGTGCAAAGTGAATATGAATGTGGAAATAATTAAAAATTGGGTAAATATTTTATTGGAATAATAAATTATTCAACTTAAAAATAAATGGAAAATAGCTGTTGTTTTTTTTAAGGTATGGATTCTGTATCTTTTGAGATTCACTATTATTACAAAATGCAGAGCCAACTCTTAATATTCAAAGAGCTCAAACAAATCAATAAGAAATAAATGAACTACTCAATAGAAAAAAAAATGAAAAATTGTATCCCTTCTCTCAGCACCAGCCCTCGTGTGTTATATATAAACATGAGTATGAATTCATCTATTCCAATGGGCTATATACAGTTATCTATTGCCACGTAATACCTCCCCCCTTAAAAACTGGGTAGCTTAATACAATAATTATTTATTATCATGCATCTTTGGGTTAGCTAGAAGTTGGCAGAAACCATCTTCAGTTACATGTCTGCAGGTTAACTGAGGATTCTACTCTTGGCTGAGGCATCTTAGGCTAGGCAGCTCTGCTCAATCTTCCTCCTGGGACCAGTGGGTAAACACAGGTCTGTCCTGCTCATTCTTATGGAAGATGAACAAAAGCAAACAGAAATTTTGAAGACCTGCTAGGGCCTTGGTTGGAATAACCACACCATCACCTCTGCCTCATTTTATTATCCAAAGCAAGTTATGTGGGCAAAGGTGAGATAAACACCGTTCACGTGTATGATGGGAAGAACTGAAAAGTCACATGAAAAAGAGCATGAACACAAATAAGTACAGAGAACTGAGGCCATTTGGAAGCATTTTTATTTTTCTCCCAATATTGCCTTAAAATGTGTTCTATTGAATCTCCCTCCTCCTATCCGTTCTCCATATCTCTAATTTTAGCTCTAACAACAGTTTCATTTGAATAATGAAGCCCCACTTTTAGGCAAGTATGTGTTCTGAATAACCATACTCAAACTTCAGTCTCACTGAAGCTCTCAATTCAGAGCTTCTCTCTCATCAGGGTTCTTGGCTCAAAGACCTGAGGTGGGGATGGGTGTAATAGACATGGATAGGCAATGCTCAAACCCCACATCAAGGAAAGGGAGTGGACAGCCGACAGATTCAACTGTCAACTCCTTCATAGTGGCCTCAGCTGCAGAATCACCTGGCCTGGCCTGAGGCCACGTCCTTCCTGTGGCACCTGCATCCAGTAACTAAGTGGAGGAGTACAAAGATTTGGCCAATTGGCCCAAATCTAGGTAATTCTTTCTTCAGAACTCCTGTCAGGTTGGCTGATCCTTCCTTGGGCCTGCCTCATGGTCTACCTAATGCTGCTTTCTACCTCTTGCTTTCAGAAGTATGGATCCCAATAAACATCTTGCACCCTTAACTCCATCTCAGTGTCTGCTTCCATAAAACCCAGCCTGTGGCAGATTTGTTCTTTAACTTTTCCCCTTTCCTCTTCTCCTGCTGACTTCTCTAGGGAATACTCTGGGGAATGGAAGATTAGAGATGAAATGTTGAAAAGTATTAATCATTGGTGCTGTTGTAATCCAGATGTGTGGAAAGTATTTATATATCTATCTTTATCTATATCTATATCTTTATCTATATGTCATTTATACCTACATATCTATATCTATCATCTGTATCTATCATCTATATCTATATCATCTATATCTATCGATCTA
>NC_138059.1:50508803-50604197 GCF_964194185.1 Rhinolophus hipposideros
ACGGGAGCCCAGGGTGCAGCGGAGAGCGCAGGGTCTAGGAGGTGGGCTCTTTCCCTGTGTCCCAGCTGATTGCTCCCACTGAGGCAGGCAGCTCTTGGGCCCTAGGGCAGACAAAGAACTCAGACGCCACAACTGGGCCCCTCACCCCACTTTTCGAATCCTCCTCCCGCCCTTCCAGAGACTTAAACTGACCCCTGAACTGAGGAGTAGTGTCAGATTACAGAGGGGCGTCTGTGCTCAGGCGCTGGGAAGATTAGCAGCCAGCTCTGACCTTTGGAAGAGGCAGGGAGGAGGGGATTTTCGCTGGACGAGCAGAGAGGAGACTCCCACACCCACAGCCACCACCTTTTCGGGCCTGCAGAAGGAGTGTGACATGGCTGGCCTGGGAGAGAGAAGACCCCTCCATCCCCAGCCCCCACCCTTTCTGGCTGGCCTGGGGCGGGGCAAGGGCAACCACGGAAGCACTCCCTGAGTTCAGCAGTAAGCGGCAGACGCAGCTCCCGGCTTTCAGCAGCTTAGAGATCTCCCTCCGGCCCCCTCCCACACACCCACGGAAGGAGGGACCTAAGACTCAGGAGTACTGGGCACAGGGCTAGTGGAGCTACTCTCAGCGTGCATTTGTGCAGGAAAGGACAGAAACTGCACGGTCTCTCTGAAAACTGTCATCCAGACCCCTCAGCCCCTCGCATATAAATCTACACTCCCAAATTCACTCTGGGCACCAGGTGACCAGCGCTGCCTGCGCAATAGGCAGGGAACTCTTTGGCACAGCAGAGGACAACCTGGAGATTACTTGGTGGGCTTAGGCCAAGATTGGTGCTGCTTTCTGTTTTGCTTTGCGTGGTGTTCTTTTTTTTTTTTTTTCTGCTTGTTGTGATTTGCTTTGTTCTGTCTTTATTTCTTTGATATCTTTGCCTATGTTGAGTGGGGATTGTCGGTTGTATTTCACATGTGAATGTACTTGATTTGTTTTCTTTGTTGTTGTTGTTGTTGTTGTACTTGGTAACTTGATTTGTGCTGAAACTGCCCTAACAGGGCGCAGCTTCAGAGGCACAAGATTCAACATATCCAGAAGCCAACTCTGGACCAAACCAGAGTACTACCGGATTTGACCTACAAGTCACACACCCAGAGGGAATTCTCTGAAAGCACAAGAGCCCATAGAGGCCAAACCTCATTTAAGTGGCCAACCCTCACCCAACAGAACACCCTGCGGTGGAAGAGCCAAGTTTCACAATTAGACGGCCTAGGAGTTAAGCCCACCTGCTCACAAGCAAAAAGCAATTAAAGTTCTTCTTGAACAGGACAATATACTAAACACACGAACCACCTGTGGAGCACATGCAGAGGAGAAGAACGAAGTAGTCCAAGTCAAATATAAAGGACACATACTACATAAGATAACCCAGCAAGAACTAAGAGCTCTAGGGGATCTTCCTAATACATCAAAGCAAACACAGAGAGTCAGTCAGAATGGGGAGACAAAGAAACATGTCCCAAATAAAAGAACAGAAGAATCCTCCACAACTGGAACCAAATGAAGCAGAGGTAACCAACCTGTCAGAGACAGAGTTCAGAACACTGGTGATAAGAATCTTTAAGGAGCTTAGAGAAGACATAAAGAAGGATATAGAAATCATAAAGAACAACCAGTTGAAACTAAAAAAAAATGTAGAAATCTTAACGAACAACCAGCTAGAACTAAAGAACACAATTACCGAAATTAAGAACTCACTTGAAGGAATGACCAGCAGGTTAGATGAAGCAGAGGATCGAATCAGCGACTTAGAAGACAAGTTAGCAGAGATCACTCAAACTGAACAACAGAAAGAAAAAAGAATAAAAAACAATGAAGATGGGTTAAGAGACCTCTGGGATAACATCAAGCGCAACAACATGTGCATCATAAAAATACCAGAAGGCGAAGAGAGGAAGCAAGGGATTGAGAACATATTTGAGGTAATAATGTCCGAAAACTTCCCTAACCTGATCAAGGAAACCAACATACAAGCCCAGGAAGTGCAGAGAGTTCCAACCAGGATAAACCCAAACAGGCCCACACCAAGACACATTATAGTTAAAATGGCAAAGCTTAAAGACAAAGAGAGAATCTTAAAAGCAGCAAGAGAAAGGCAGAAGGTTACGTACAAGGGAACTCCCATAAGGCTATCAAATGACTTTCCTACAGAAACATTGAAGGCCAGGAGGGAATGGCAGAAGATACTCAAAGTGATGGAACACAAAGGCCTACAACCTAGATTGCTTTATCCAGCAAGGCTATCATTTAAAGTTGATGGAGAGATAAAGAGCTTCCCAGAAAAGAACAAACTGAAAGAATTTATTACAACCAAGCCAGCATTGCAAGAAATACTAAAAGGACTTTTGTAACTAGAAGAAAGATGAAAACAATTTACTACAAATTTAAATATGGCAATAACTATGTACCTATCAATAATCACTTTAAATTTAAACGGATTAAATGCTCCAATCTAGAGACATAGGGTGGCTGAGTGGATAAGAAAGCAAGACCCTTGTATATGCTGTATACAAGAGACTCACCTCAGATCAAAAGACACACACAGGCTGAAAGTGAAGGGTTGGAGTAACATATTTCATGCAAATGGAAGCGAAAAAAAAGCTGTAGTTGCAATACTTATATCTGACAAAATAGACTTTAAAATGAAGAACATATTAAAAGACAAAGATGGGCACTATATAGTAATAAAGGGATCAATTCGACAAGAGGACATAACCCTAGTAAACATCTATGCACC
Organism: Rhinolophus hipposideros; assembly: GCF_964194185.1. Lineage (NCBI taxonomy): Eukaryota > Metazoa > Chordata > Mammalia > Chiroptera > Rhinolophidae > Rhinolophus > Rhinolophus hipposideros. The sequence continues at coordinate 50,511,578 of NC_138059.1, forward strand.
TTACATAGGAGCACCTAAATATATAAAACAGGTACTGATGGACATAAAGACAGAGATCAACAGCAACACTATCATACTAGGGGACTTCAACACACATCTGACAACAAGGGACAGGTCCTCCAGACAGAAAATCAATATGGAATGCAAGTTTGGTTTAATATCCTCAAATCAATTAACATGATACACCACATTAAGAAAATGAAAAATAATAATCATATGGTCATATCAATAGATGAAGAAAAAGCTTTGGCAAAATCCAGCAGCTTTGTATGATAAAAACTCTTTGCAAAGTGGGAATAGAGGAATCATATCTCAACATAATAAAGGCCATATATGATAAACCCACAGCTAACATCATACTCAATGGGGAAAAGCTAAAACCATTCCCCTTGTGATCAGGAAAAAGACAAGGTTGCCCACTTTCTCCACTTTTATTCAACATAGTATTGAAAGTTCTAGCCACAGCAATGAGACAAGAAAAAGAAAAAAGTCATCCAAATTGGAAAGGAGAAAGTAAAATTGTCATTATATGCAAATGACATACTATATATAGAGAACCACCAAAGACTCCATCAAAAAATTATTAGAACTGATAAGTGAATTTCATAAAGTAGCAGGATACAACATTAATATTCAGAAATCAGTTGCATTTGTATGCTCCAATAATAAACAATCAGAAGGAGAAATTAAGAAAACAGTCCCGCTTACAACTCCTTCAAAAACTATAAAATACTTAGGAATAAATGTAACCAAAGAGGGAAAAGACTTGTACTCAGAAAATTATAAGACAATGAAGAGAGAAATTAAAGAAAATACAAATAAATGAATACACATACCATGCTCATGGATAGGAAGAATTAATATAGTTAAAATGTCTATATTGCCTAAGGCACTGTATAGATTCAATGCAATTCCTATCCAACTACAAAGGACATTTTTCACAGAAATAGAACATATAAGCCTAAAATTTATATGGAACCATAAAAGACCCCACATAGCCACGGTAATTTTGAGAAATAAGAACAAAGTGGGAAGTATTAAGATACCGGACATCAAATCATACTACAAGGCTATAGAAATCAAAACAGCCTGGTACTGGCCTAAAAACAGACACTTATTTCAATGGAACAGACAAGAGATCCCAGAAATAAATCCATACATATATGGTCACTTAATCTACAACAATGGAAGCAAGAATTTGCATTGGGGTAAAGATAGTCTATTGAAGAAATGGTGCTGGGAAATCTGGACAGATACATGCAAAAGAAAATGAAGCTGGATCACCTCCTTATGCCATGTACAAAAATAAATTCTAAATGGATTAAAGACTTAAATGTAAGATCTGAAACCATAAAACTCCTAGAAGAAAATACAAGAAGTAAATTTGCAGACATTACCCTTAGTAATATTTTTACTGATGTATTTCCTAGGGCAAGGGAAGTAAAAGAAAAAATACATATATGGGATTACATCAAACTAAAAAGTTTTTCACAGCAAAGGAAACCATCAATAAAACAAAAAGGAATCCTACTGAATGGGAGAAGATATTTGTCAATGATACATATGATAAAGGGTTCATATCCAAAATTTATTTTAAAAAACTCATTAAACTCAACACCAAAAAAACAAACAACCCAATTGAAAAATGGGCAGAGGACATGAAAAGACATTTTTCTAAAGAGGACATACAGATGGCCAATAGATATATGAAAAAATGCTCAATATATGAAAAACTTCTCACTAATAATTAGAGAAATGCAAATTAAAAGCACAATGAGATACCACCTCATACTTGTCATAATGGCTGTCATCAATAAATCAACAAACAAGTGCTGGTGAGGATGTGGAGAAAAGGAAACCCTCATGCACTGTTGGTTGGATTGCAGATTGGTTCAGACACTATGGAAATCAGTATGGAGGTATCTCAAAAACCTGAAAATGGAACTACCTTATGATTCAGCAATTCCACTCTTAGATGTCTATCCAGAGAAATCAAAAGGTTAATTTAAAAAAATTATATGCACCCCTATGTTTATTGCAGCACTATTTACAACAGCCAACACGTGGAAATAACCAAAATTCCCATCTATAGAGGACTGGATTAAAATATTGTGGTGCATTTATACAATGGAATATTACTCAGCCATAAACAAGAATGAAATCTTACCATTTGCAATGATATGGACCTAGAGAACATTATGCTAAGTGAAATAAGTCAGACAGAGAGAGACAAATACCACATGATCTCACTTATATGTGGAATCTAAAGAATAGAATAAATGAGCAAACTAATCAGAAATAGTCTCAGAGATATAGAGGAAAATCTGAGGGTTGCTGGATGGGAGGGGTATGGCGATGAAGGAGAAGGTGAGGGGATTATAAAGCACAAATTGGTAACCACAAGATTGCCACGGGGATACAAAAGACAGTTTGGGGAATATAATCAATGTTATAAAGATTTGGTAGGGTATCCGATGGACACTTGTCTTATTAGGGAGACCATTTCATGGATGGCATAGATGCCTGACCACTGCAGTGTACACCTGAAGCTGAATAATCCTGAATGTCAACTTTAATTTAATATATATACGGTCACAGGATGTGGAGTACAGCATAGGAAATAGAGTCAATGGAATTGTAACAACTATGTATGATGTTAGAGGGGTAGTAGATTGGGGAAGGGGGGTTACCACTTTGTGAGGGGTGTAAATATTTAACTATTGCATTGTTGTTTACCTGAAACTAATAAAAGATGTATAAAAAAAAACCACACCTGATTGTTAGCCTTATTCTCCTATATTAGTATATTTCATCCTCTCTATTCCTCATAGAAACCTCTTCAAATTTCCATACAACATTCTAAATCTCCTTTTGCTCTGTGATTTGTCACTTCACCCTCCAGAAAAATCCCTGGAATGAAACTATCTGTAATGTCTAAATTATACATGAAAGCAACACCTTTGAGGATGGAGGAAAAATGAATGTAGGTAGCTTTCAGTTTAACAGTTCAGAGTGGATTTAGAACTTTTTTTTCTTCCATTTGAAGTATTTTTGTCATTGTGAAATGAAAATGCACTCTACTTTTGCTCTGATCTCCTGTGTATGATGTAGAACACACTTCATCCCCTTTATTGGCCATACATTCACCTTACTAACCCCCCCCCCAAAAAAAATATATCTAAATATAGGTGAGGTCTCATTCAACCCAAGGAGCATGGAGTTTTATTCATATTGGCTGTCTCTTCTCTTTTAAAACGTTGGACAAAATTATACATTGATTTTTTTCAGAAATATTGTGATAATATCCTTTTGTGAACAAAAAAGGGATTCTATGAGAAGTAACCTCACAGAGTGATCTACTCATAAATTCTTAACTGAGCAAATGAATAGTCATATCCCAGGCATATAACTTTTTAGTAAAAGGCTTTGCGTTAAGCGAGGCTTGTCGATTGTTTCTGTGCATCTCCATTAACACACTTTTGAAAAGTCCCCTTTCAGACTCCTCCTTCTAATACATGACCACCTCTAGATAATCCACAATCTTTACTGTCCTATAATCTGTTTCCCATCTTTCTTTCTCCCACCTTCATGCAATCTCCCTTATGTTCCTTCCTTAAACTCAAATGCATAAAAGAAACTGCAAACTTTTATACTCTGCCCAGACTGGGGCTATGTAGCAGATCAATCTAATACATAGACATAAGCACAGGGAGTCAGACAGAATAAGGTTATAAAGAAACATGTCCAAAATGAAAGAGCAGAACAAAACTCCAGAAAAAAAACTAAACAAAATGGAATTGTAATAATTATGTATAGTATTAAATGGGTACTAGATTTATCAAGGTGATCCCTTCGTAAGTTATATAAATGTCTAATCACTATGTTGTACACTTGAAACTGATGTAATATCCGTTGTCAACTGTAACTGAAAAATAAGAAATTATTTTTTAAAATAAAATAAAAATAAAGTTTAAAAATGACTGGTGGTGAACAATTAATTTATTATATTTAATTGTAGGTGTAAAACTATAACAAAATGGTGATAAGGATGGAAGAAGAATAAGCTATATGTTGTGTAGTACAGATTATGTTTTATATGTTATATGTTTTCACAAAGTAGCAATAATGTAACTAAAATCAAGAGGAGAAAAAAAGTAGGATAAGATTATTGATTGTTACATAGGCAACAGTTGGGAGTTAACATATATGATTATAAATCAACAAGATTATTTAAAGAGAACAGGGGACTAAGTACATTCAAAAGAAATATGCACAAAGGAACTCAATAGAACAGAAATAAATATGCTTCAAAATACCAAAAGAAAAATTTAAAGTAAAGAGCAAAGAAAACACAACGCAGATGAAGAAATATAGCAAGTTTAGTAATGCTCATTAAAATTATAATATAAAATATGACAAAGCTGAAAATAAACGTATCAGACATATCTATTAATGTTAATGAGGCTTAACTCACCTGTCTGAAGAAAGAGATTTTTATTCAGCTAACAAATCAAGATCCCAGCAAATACCACATAGAGTGTTACAGAAAATGACAGGATTTTGAAAACCTAAAGAAATGCAATAGCAACAAGCAAAGGTGTAGTAGGCAAAAAGACATTTAGAAAGCAGAATTGTGATCCCGATATTATATTAGGTTGGTGTGGTGCAAAAGTAATTGTGGTTTTTGCAACTACTTTTAGCCTTTTGAACTGCAATTACTTTTGCACCAACCTAATACAAACATAGAATTCAAGTAAAGAAAATATCAAATGAGGCAAAAGACAAATTTCTATGCAAAAGCCAGAATCTGCAATTAAGATAGAAGAGTTATAAATATCTATCACCAAATAACACATCGATCAACTTTAAAAAGTGAAAATTACAAGAGAAGCAAAAAGATGAAGATAAAACTATACTGATGATAAGAGACCTTAATATAATGCATCAAGTAAACAGAAATAAGACTGTAAAAAATATAAGCAGAGTAATGAATACAGCAGCTGTTATAGATATATATCAATCTTCATATCTGATAGCAGGAAATACATCTTTTCAAATGCATATGGAACATTCACAAAATATGTGATCATATACTTGGTTACAAGGAAAACAGTAAATTAGCAGAAATCGATACACTACAAGCACATTCTTTGATCACAATGCAATACAAGTTGACATTATTCACACAACCAAAAATCTAAAAAGATCTTTTAACTAGAAGTTTAAAAATTGCCATGAAATAATTCTTGAGTAAAAAGAGAAATAAAGACTGAAATAAAAGAATATTTAAAAAGTAATAATGAGAATATATATATCAAAGTCTATAATACATGCAAAGCAGTGATCAGAAGAAAATTTACAATAAACACATTTATTTTTTTTAAATGGGAAAGAAATGAACCAAATTCTCAACTCAAGGAAACAACAACAAAGTAAATAAAAATTCATAAAAGCAACAATAAAGATAAAAGCAGAAGTTAATGAGGTAGAAAATAAAAAGTAACACACCTAATTAGTAAATCAAAATAAAAATCAAGTTTTCTTTTTAATAATTAAACAAACACTAATTACCTTAGGTAACATAAAAGGAGGATACACATACAAAATGAGAAATGAAATAAGTGGGGAATAATTTTGAAAACAGATGAAATAATTGCATTGGAAGACAGTTTAACAAAATTAACCCAAGCAAAAACAGAAAGCTTGAACCAATTTACTACAAGATAAAGAGAAGGATATTAAAGAACTAAATTGTAAGAGAGACACAGCTTGACTGTTTCGCTGAAAAATTCTATGATCTTCAGTTCTACTAGTGTTCCACAAACTGTTCCAGAACATTGATAATTCAGAACTTTCTGATATTTTTATGAATCAAGTATAGCAGTAAGAACTAAACCTGATAAAGAGATTGTATGCACAAAAGAAAATTAGAGACAAATGCCATTTATAAATATTATATGCAAAAACATCATGTATAAATATCAATGCAAAAATATTAAATAAAATATTAGCAAACAGAATCTCACAACTTAATAGGAAAGTAACTACGATCAAGTAGATCTAGCCAATAAAGCAAAGTGGATCAATGTAGAGCATCAAGGAAAAATATATATCAATAACATCCATCATGCATAAGAATAAACTCCAGGTAGATCAGAGATATAAATTTAAAAAATAAAACAATGCAAGTACTAGAAAACCATAAAGATTTTATAACCTTTATGGGAAAGATTTTCTGTGATTCAAATTCTAATTGTTGTAAATAAGAGACATGTTTTAAAACTCTTTTGAATTGCAAAAACAAAATAAAGTGTCAAAAGACAAGTTAAAAACTAGGAGAAAATAATTGCAATATGTATCACAAATGAATAAAAAATCCCTAATAAATAACAAACTCTTAACTGGAGGTGGAGGAAAGGCCAAAATCCTGATAAGAAAATGGGTAAAAGATAGACTAGTCATTAATATAATTTATATGCCATAAACGTATGGTAAGATGCTCAAACTTATTCTTCATTTGTGAAATGTAAATTAAAAGTATGCTGAGATACAATTTATCACCAACAACTTTGCAAAAATTAAAAACTGTAATAAAATATTCAGTTAGTGGGACTGGGAAAACAGAACTCTCATAAGTTGCTGATGGGAAAGAAAATCAACAAGTCTTTTAGAAGAGAATATGGCAATATCTAACAAAACTACCTATGTATTTACTTTATGACTCAGCAAATTCTACTTTTTAGGAATTTATCCTAAAGTTTCACCTACAACAATATGAAAATATATATGCAGGAGAGTATGATTTGCAGCATGAGAGTATGAATTGTAGTTGCAAAATCATCGAAATAACCTATACTAAATGCTCATACCCAGGAGAGTAGATGAATAAGATCTGTACACACAATGGTACACTGAGCAGTGTATAAAAAGATAGGGAAGATCTCTGTGAACAAATGTAGAGTGATTTCCAAGCTACATTATTAAGTGACAAAAGCAAGATGCAGAAGAGTTCTTTATAGTATGCTTCCTTTTGTGTAAGAGAGAATAAAAATAAAATATGCTTGCTTCTGCTCAGTTCCACACACAAAAAAGACATAAGAAGAATAAATCATAAAAAAATGAGTTTGGTCACCTACATGTGGTGGGCAGGAATATGGTGAAAAAAACTGAAGGGGTAGGAATAGATTTGAAGTAAGATGAGGGAAGTGACTATTTTTTAACATACTTTTGTGTATAAGAGGTCTGACAATTAAGTTCGTGAACTTTTTGCAATGATGTTGTTAACCTTTTTTGATATTAGAGAGATTATTCATTATGAATTTGTACCAACTGGACAAACAGTTAACCAAGTTTACAATTTGAAAATGCTGAAAATGTTGCGTGAAAAAGGTAGACAAAAACGACCTGAACTTTTCCCCAACAATTCATGGCTCTTGCATCACGATAATGCACCAGCTCACAAGGCACTACCTGTGAGGGAGAATTTAGCCAGTAAACAAATAACTATACTGGAACACTGTCATGTGGGGTGTCATGTAGGATACCCTGCTCGCTGCACCATGTGTCATGCGGGGTGTCATGCGGGGTTTCTGGTCCCATTCCACACATAAGAACGTAGGATATGGTGAGGCCAAAAAGGAACACCCATGAAGCCATAGGTAGGGGAGTCATACCACTATAGTCTCACTGGAGGCTGGATTGGAGACACAGGAAGCAGGAGCCACAGAATTCACAATCCACACTCCCCTACACTCTGTCGTGCTAACTGCAATCCGCCCTTGCCAGCTCAGCCACCATCTTCTTGCTAGCCCCCATTTTCTGCTAGCGTAGCCACAGAAGTTATATCAGTGGCCAATGGCTCACTGGTTACAGCTGACGGCCAACTAGCCATAGCTGATGGCCATGCAATCACAGTTGATGGCCATTTACTACCTGAGCCAGCACCTTTCTATGTGAGGCCAAGAGCCTGGAAACTGCTCTCTGGGGTTCTGTCCCCACAAACACTCTCCCTACTCACCTGATCTGACCCCCAATGATTTCTTTCTTTACTCTAAGATAAAGGAAACATTGAAAAGAAGACATTTTGATGACATTCAGGACATCAGGATAATACGACAACAGCTCTGATGGCCATTCCAGAAAAAGAGTTCCAAAATTGCTTTGAAGGGTGGACTAGGTGACGGCGTTGGTGCATAGCTTTCCAAAGGGAGTACTTCGACGATGACCGTAGTGACATTCAGCAATGAGGTATGTAGCACTTTTTATAGGATGAGTTCGTGCACTTAATTGTCTGACCTTGTAGCTTTGATTTTTAGAACCATCTTATGTCTTGCAAATGCCAAGTTTATAAAAGATAAAGAAATACTGAGAAAATTTCCCAGATGTAATATTAGGAAATTAAAGGTACAAGATACCTAAATAATTACATAATAAAGTATGTGAGTGATCCTTTCCCTTTTTACTTGCAATGATACATATTGACGAATAACTGACAAAAGTTTCAATGAAGTCTGTAGATGATAATACTGTATCAATATTACTCTTCTAATTATGGTAATTATTCTGTGGTGAGGTAAGAGAATGCCGTTGTCTACAGGAAATACACTGTGGAGACAGATACAGGAGTGTAGTTTCCAGGGTCTCGGCCTCATGTGGAAAGGTGCAGGCTCAGGTAATAAATGGCCATCAACTGTGATTGCATGGCCATCAGCTGTCGCTAGTTGGCCATCAGCTGTAACCAGTGACCCATTGGCCACTAATATAACTGCTGTGGCTACACTAGCAAAAAATGGGGGCTAGCAAGAAGATGGTGGCTGGCAAGTGCAGATTGCAGTTAGCACGGCACAGTGAGGATTGCAGATTGCACAGAAGTGGACGGCAAGTTGCAGATAGTGTGGCTCCTGCTTCCTGTGTCTCCAACCCAGCTGCCAGCGAGACTATAGTGGTGTGGCTCCCCTATCTATGGCTCCGTGGGTGTTCCTTTTTGGCCTCACCATGCCCTGAATTCTTATGTGGGGAGAGGGAGCAGAGACCCCGTATGACACCCCGCATGACAAATGGCGCAGCCAGCAGGGTACGGTGCTTGCCAAAGCTCTCTGAAGGGCTGTGGAGCAGTTTGTATGTCTGAACACTCAGTCTCAGGAAGACCAGGAGGAGCAGCTGCCAGAGAGCTGGAACCCCGTGGAGGGGTGGAAAGACATGGACGGTTCCCTAAACAGCATAGCCTGGAGAAAGTGAAGGTCCTTGCAACCCTGTGGGCTGGGAAGTGCTTGTAGAAGCCCTCACCCCCAGGTTGGGGAGGGCTTGAAGCCCTCGCCCTGCGGAGAGGGCACACATTGTGAGGCTAACACACAGCCCTGGCGAATGACTGTGGACTATGGGGAGTGGGCTCCATCCCTAATTTAATGGACAGCTTGACTGTTTGCTTGGGAACATACCAACCATGTAGTGGAACTGGTGGATGTTTGCTTTTGTGTCTCGACCAGCCACCGTGGAAAATATGTGAGACGCTGTGGTGCAGGGGACCCTGCTAGCTACGCCAGTTGTCATGCAGGGCGTCCGGCGGGGTCTCTGGTCCCGCTTCCCACATAAGAACGCAGGATATTGTGTATATATACCACAACTTCTTTATCCATTCATCTATCGAAGGACATTTTGGTTGTTTCCATGTCTTGGCCACCGTTAACAAAGCTGCAATGAACATTGGAGCACACGTTTCTTTATGTATAAATGATTTCAAATTCTTTGGGTAGATACCCAGGAGAGGGAATGCTGGGTCGCGTTAAGGAAAGATGATATAGGAACATTTGTGACAACATGGATGGATCGTGAGAGTATAATGCTAAGTGAAATAAGTCAGACAGAAAAAGCAGAGAACCATATGATTTCACTGATATGAGGTATATAAACCAAAAACAACAAAAAACAAGACAAACAAATGAGAAACAAAAACTCATAGACACAGACAATAGTTTAGTGGTTACAAGAGGGTAAGGGGGGTGGGGGGAGGGAGATGAGAGTAAGGGGGATCAAATATATGGTGATGGAAGGAGAACTGACTCTGGATGGTAAACACACAATGAGATTTATAGATGATGTAATACAGAATTGTACACCTGAAATTATGTAACTTTACTAACAATTGTCACCCCAATAAATAAAAAAAAAAAAGAATGCAGGACATGGTGAGGGCAAAAAGGAACATCCACAGGGCCATAAGTAGGGGAGTCAAACCAATATATTCTCACGGGCGGCATCCGCCTCTGCAATCCGCTCTTGCTAGCCCCATTTCTTCTGCTAGCGTAGCCACGACAGTTATATTAGTGGCCAATGGCTCACTGGTTACAGCTGATGGTCAACTAGCCACAGCTGATGACCATCCAGTCACAGTTGATGGCCATTTACTACCTGAGCCAGCACCTTTCTATGTGAGGCCGAGAGCCTGGAAAATGCTTTGTGGGGCTCTGTTCCCACACTCCACCCCTACAGGGTCTTGCCTCACAACCTACGCGACAAGCGTCTTCTGCGAGGGGCCCTGTGCAAGGAGCCTGGAGGTGAATGCAATATCCTGGACACAGCCAGGCCCTCTGAGTACAGACAGGGTTTCTCAGGGCACCACCAGTACTCCTGGGCACAGCCAGACTTCCTAAGCTTCGTAGGGTACCACCAGTCTCCCCAGACACAGCCAGGGTTTTTCAGGGCACCACCAGTTCTTCTGGGCACAACCATATTTCTGGGCTTCTTAGGATACCACCTGTCTCCCAGGCACAGCCAGGGCCTCTCAGGGCACTGCCACTCTCTCTGGGCACAGCCAGACTTCCTGGACTCAGCCAGGGCTCTCAGGGCACTGCCACTCTCTCTGGGCCTCCTCAGGGTACCGTGCTGGAACAACAGTGGCTCACAGTCAAGGTGCTTACATATTCTCGATGGCGGCCGGTCAAGACACAAAAGCAAACATCTGCCAGTTCCACTACATGGTGGTATGTTCTCAAATAGTCAAGTGGTCTATTAAATTAGGGATGGAAGGCAATTTCCCATAATCCATAGTCATTCGCCAGGGCTGTCCTGTGGGTGAGGGATGACCTTGACCTCACCCTCATCTCCCAAGGAGGACTCAGCAAGTGTTTCCTCCCGGGACAAGTCCCACATCCAGGCTGCGTCAGCAAGCACTTCCCAGCCCATAGGGCCGCAATGTCCTTCGCTTTCTTCGGTCTCTGCTGGTTGGGGAACCGTCCAAGTCTTCCCACCCCTCCACAAGGGTCCAGCTCTCAGGCAACTGATCTTCCTGGTCTTCCTGAGACTGAGTGTTCATAGGCACAAACTGCTCCACTGTCCTTCGGGGAGTTTTGGCCGGCAACATATCCTGCTGACTACGCCATGTTTTGTGCGGGGGACCCTGCTCGCTGCGCCATTTGTTGTGCAGGGTGTCCGGCGGGGTCTCTGGTCCTGCACCCCACATAAGAACGCAGGACATGGTGAGGCCAAAAATGAACATCTACAGAGCCATAAGTAGGGGAGTCAAACCAATATATTCTCACTTGTGGCATTCACCTCTCTGCAATCCGCTCTTGCTAGCCCCCATTTCTTCTGCTAGCGTAGCCATGGCAGTTATATTAGTGACCAATGGCTCACTGGTTACAGCTGATGGCCAACTAGCCACATCTGATGACCATCCAATCACAGTTGATGGCCATTTACTACCTGAGCCAGCACCTTTCTATGTGAGGCCAAAAGCCTGGAAACTGCTGTGGGGACAAAGCCCAAAAAAATAGTTTCCAGGCTCTCGGCCTCACATAAAAAGGTGCTGGCTCAGGTAGTAAATGGCCATCAACTGTGATCAGATAGCCAGCAGCTGTGGCTAGTTGGCCATCAGCTGTAACCCGTAAGCCACTGGCTACTAATATAACAGCTGTGGCTACGCTAGCAGAGAGACGAATGGGGGCTAGCAAGAAGATGGTGGCTAGCAAGAGCGGACTGCTGTTAGGCAGATTATGTAGATCTTGCTTCCTGTGTCTCCAGCCCAGCGCCAGCGAGAATATATTGGTTTGACTTCCCTATCTATGGCTCCGTGGGTGTTCCTTTTTGGCCTTACCATGTCCTGCGTTATGTGGGGAGCGGGACCAGAGACCCCTCCTGACACCTGGCATGACAACTGCTTTCTGGGGTTCTGTCCTCATATAGGCCCTGGCTGTGCCCAGGAAGACTGCCTGTGCCCAGAAAGACTGTTGGTACCGTGAGAACCCTAGCTGAGTCCAGGAAGTCTGGCGGTGCCCTGAGAGCCCTGGCTGAGCCCAGGAAGTCTGGCTGTGCCCGAGAAAGTGGCAGTGCCCTGAGAGGTCCTGGCTGTGCTCGAGGAAACAGGTGGTACCCTAAGAAGCCCAGGAAGTCTGGCTGTGCTCAGGACTGGTGGTGCCCTGAGAAACCCTGGCTGTGCCCAGAAAGCCTGGCTGTGTCCAGGATATTGCATTCACCTCCAGGCTCCTCGCACAGAGCCCCTCTTGGAAGACGCTTGTCGCGTAGATTGTGAGGCGAGACCCTGTAGGGATGGAATGTGGGGACAGAGACAGGAGTGCAGTTTCCAGGCTCTTGGCCTCACGTGGAAAGGTGCTAGCTAAGGTAGTAAATGGCCATCAACTGTGATTGCATGGCCATCAGCTGTCGCTAGTTGGCCATCAGCTGTAACCAGTGACTCACTGGTCACTAATATAACTGCTGTGGCTATGCTAGCAAAAAATGGGGGCTAGCAGGAAGACGGTGGCTGGCAAGCGCGGACTGCAGTTAACATGGCAGAGTGCGGGTTGCAGATTGCCCAGAAGTGGACGGCAGGTTGCAGATAGTGTGGCTCCTGCTTCTTGTGTCTCCAACCCAGCTGCCAGCGAAACTATAGCGGTGTGACTCCCCTATCTATGGCTCCGTGGGTATTCCTTTTTGGCCTCACCATGTCCTGAATTCTTATGTGTGGAGTGGGAGCAGAGACCCAGCAAGCCACCCTGCATGACATACACATTGAAGTATTTAGGAGTAAACGGGCATCATGTTTCTCTCTCTCTCTCTCTCTCTCTCTCTCTCTCTCTCTCTCTCTCTCTCTCTCTCTCTCTTTCTCTCTCTCTCTCTCTCTCACACACACACACACACACACACCACACACTCATGCACACAGAGGATAATTTTTAATCATTTTGTTTTTATCTAGTCAAGAGCACTCATTTAAATTCCTTATTTTGACATATTTAGTCATTTAAGAAAATTTTTTGTTATCAACTTAATTTGAACTATTGTCAACTATAGCTGTACATAAAATAAAATTTCAGAATTCTAAAAACTTTAGAAACAGTCAAAATATTTTGGTGTGTATAAGACTAATGCAGATAGCTTCACAATATGATGTCTTCGTTGCATTAAAATTGAGGAGTTTTAGTAAGATAAAAAGTTTTATTTTAAAGGTCAAACAAAGTAAGGGGAAAAAAATAAGCTGGTGAAAATAGCTTAGTTGTGCCCAATCTTACATATCTTCCCTTCTATGACAAAGTACAATAGCAATAACAACAATGTGGGAATCTCAAACATTGGAAAGGCTAGAACAAGGAAAAGTTATGCTGCATTGATGTTTTCATTCTGTCACTCAAAGCTCCCATGACAAGCTTCATGTTTTGCCTATTCACTGTCACCATGCAGTGGCTCATAACCAATAGATATAAACAATAAATAAATAAATTCTAACAATGTGGTTTTAGTATGATTAGACACCATCTCTGATTTTATCTCAAGATGTGGCCCTTTGTGTAGACCATGGATTTGAAATGGTAAATAATCAATACATTTTGCTGTGTGAGCCCCATCTGAAACTACTGTGATAATCTCTGTAACAACTAGAGTTTTCTTTAACACTTTCTTTTCCTAACTTCAGTATTACATTTTATTATGAGCAATAAGACAGCTGAATTGAGGCCAATTTCTGTATAATGTCATGCCAGGGCTCCCATGGAAAAACTGCAAACCTCTATTGAATACTTTGCTAAAAAGTCAATCTTTAAACTGATTTTGTATTTTAGTAAGTGTGTAAAGGGAAAGTCTGTATCATTAAAATATCCTTCAGGATAACCATGGTAAATACTAACGTTATTGATCCTTCCGGCTCAGGGGCCCAAACCAAGGTCCTTCTGCCCAGTGCCGATCGATCATGCCAACAGAATGAGAATGAGTTCCATAAAGCAGAGCAGAAACTTTACTGTTTGCTCAAGGAATGAAGAAGGGTGAGTTCACGCTGTAACAGCACCTTCTCTTCAAATGGGAAGGAACCCTTTGTATTTATAGGCTATGGCATAGTGTGATTAAGTTATTTTAGGCATGCACAGTTATCTTTCTGTTGTACTCAGTCCTTTTGTGCATGATCCTTTTTGTACACGATGTCCCATCACCATCTTGCCTTTTGCACTCAGCATCTAGGTCTTTAGGATTCTTGGGAATTCTTTTCAGTTCCTACAAGCAGGCATAACTCATGACATAGTGTATAGAGCATATAAAATATATATGTTGGATTGAGATTTGCAAAACAAGTTGTCTACTAGTAGGGACAGGAATATGGTGCACATGTGTGAGACTGATAAGAGTGAAGTGAAAGTAAACGTTGATGTGTAGAGCATATATATGAAAGTAAACATGTTTATGTTTATGTGTGAAACTGAGCATAACAAAATTGAGTGGTAAACAACTCCTGGCAAACAACTTCTGGTTATCACCTAAGAAGTAAACAAGTCCAAGGAAACGAGGAAAAAAGCAGAATTCCAGAGCAATGCCATGAGTTGTCTGACTGGGCGCACTGGCTAAGACCCAAGATCCTCTACGAGGTGCAAGCCACAATATTGGAACTCTCTGAAGTTCTTCCTTGCAAAATCAGCTTGCCTCAGACCTGTCGTGGGCCCAGTTGCCTCTCTCCGACCAGGGAATTTCTCCACCAGATTTGACTCTGACACTTGGTTCATTATTAAATTCTATTCTATTCTGTATAACCTTCTGTGCTTACCAGAACATTGGCTTCTGGAGGGTCATCGGTTCCCAAATAAAGCTGTGTTACTCACTCTATCTGAACCTGCACATCAGGACTTTGTTCCCCACTCAGGTCACGAGTACCAAGCAGGGTCGTAGGGCCCTGCCAAGTGGTTAATGTCCCCTTGACTTTCAGGAAAAGACTGAAATGTGGCAACTGCCCTTACAAGTGCTCGTGACACATAGTTTAAGTATTGAGAAATGTTAAGATCTTTTGGATAATGTCCCAGTAACACTAATAGTAGATCCTAATGAAACTTTTTACATGGGTCTTTTTAGTTATTTAGACAAGGCTATCAGAAAATTTTCTCCTATGGGAGGAGGCTGTGTAAAGTTCTTTTAAGAAAAGGAAGATTCCCTGTCTCTGGTCAACTGTGAGACACAGAGGAGAGACATTTTTTACCACACCCATTTCTTATTCTTAACTTTATGTTCTATGAGGCCAGTATAATGGGAAAATTTTAAGTCTCTTTTCTGGTTGCATGTCTTTACATTGAATATATCTGTTCTTTCAACACATTTATTGAGTCTTTACCATGGCTCAGGATCTTTGTTAAGCTAGGACTAACCCTCCCATGAAGATAGAGACACTACCATGGAATTCTTCAATAAGAATCCAACACAGGGTGAGTTCACTGTTGGCAGAAGGTAATAAAGCCAAGGTAATGGGAAGTTAACCAAAGATATTCTGAATGTCCAGAAAATGGAGAAAGCTTCATTGAGAAGGCAGTGTTTTTTATAGGGACTTGAGAAAATAACAGAATTTTTTAATAAACTTGACCTTCATTACAGTTGCTAAACTCTGGGTGTAGATAGAACCTCTACATGAATGATTCTAAGGTAATGCTCACCCATTATAACCTATGGTTTGTTCCAGTTGGCAGAACAGCCTGTAGGCATACAAAATGCCACAAGGAAGTTCTCAAGGCTCAGTATTTCTTCTCTTAGAGAGAAAAATGTCTCTGGAAATAATGGCATGATATTTAAAAGGAAACAATAAAATTATTTGCCATCAATGATTTGACCATCAGTGATTTGAAAAAAAAAAGAAAAATACAAAAAAACTAAAAATAATGAAGTTACCTTTATACAGTTTCTTTGCTAAGTAAAATCTATCATAAAATAAGAATTTTAAAAGTTATAACACCATAAACTCAAGCAACAAAAATAGAGATAATTTAAAGAAAATGGAATTTCAAAAATGTTTAGAATTCTCTTCTAAATATTTTCAAGGGCATTTCATATTAATACATCTTTAGGGAGAATAACTTCAGAAAAGGACAGGATGTAAACATGAATTACTTTGAAATGAAAGTAAACATGACAAGTTGACATTTTACCCCGAATAAACCAAATAATTATAGTTTATCTGTTTTGCATTAAAATGTGCGTGATTATACTCCACCCCAGCACACTCACACACAAATTACTCTTTTTTTAACAGTGAATTGAACACTGGAATATTTTTTTTGAACTTTTTTCTCCCATTTCAATTTTTTCATTTTCGTTTTGGTTTGGAATAATCTGACACTTTTATAAATTTACATTCTCCAGCCTGGTTTCCAGTGTGTTCTCTTTTTCAGTTTTATTTTTATTGTCTCCTATATTTGCCCAAATTGAATAAAATTTCTAAGTCCTTCTCTTTTACAGAACTGACTATTTATTTAAGTGGTAGTCAATATAGATAAAGCTGGCATAAAACCAAAATGGATTTTCCATTTTTATCACTACTTTTAAAGAGCCTCAATTCTATATACATTCTATAGACTCAGTGTAATCTAGCTATTAATTGTGATTTTTACCACAGTGGTTTAACTGCTCACTAAATTGACTTGTATAGTCCCTAAAAAGAACATTTTGCTAAACTTGAAACAGTCTCAGGGTAATGAAGTACAAATGACTTTCTAGAGCTGAGGTACTTAAAGCCAAAGGAGAAATAAGTGCTTTAGAATTGTGTCAAATGAAATATATGGTGATGGAAGGAGAACTGACTCTGGGTGATGAACACACAATGGGATTTATAGACGATGTAATACAGAATTGTACACCTGAAATCTATGTAAATTTACTAACAATTGTCACCCCAATAAAATTAATTAAAAAAAAAAAAAAGAATTGTGTCAAATGGCACCACACACTTGAATGCAAAGATAATGTTTCATGGTTTGCTTCTTCTACTTTTAGTAATGAATTTATTGATGAAATTTATTGATGGAAAATGAATTTATTTAAGAGTCAACAGAAAAGTTTAATGATATGACATTTACTGGCATATAAACAGTAGTTCCAAATACAATTTGCTTTTAATAACTAAAAAATATGTCCAAGGTGAAAGAGACTAAGAAGTACAAATTGGCAGTTATAAAAAATAGTCATGAGGATGTAAAGTACAACTTATGAAATATTATTAATAATATTTTAATAAATATAGATGGTGTCAGATGAGTTCTAGACTTATAAGGGTGATAATTTCATAACACATGTGAATGTCTAATCACTATGTTGTGCACCTGAAGCTAATATAATATTGTACGACAACTGTAATTGAGAAACAAATTTTAAAAAATGTGTGTTCACTTGGTACAAAACAATCAGGACCAGAAGCAGCAAGTGCATTTTTAAATAAATAATTTCAAGTATGACCTAATAAAATCAACTTGTATATCTGTCCTACTCAGAAGGAGAGATGTAAGAAGGAGAAGCCTACTTATAATTTTGGATAAAGGAGACAGGAAAAAGTAACCTGAGATGGTGCCGATCCCATCCACTCCCTTACCTTCAAGTTTTCTCATATTTTTGGCCAAAGTCTGTGTTTAGTGACCTGTGTGACACATGTGTGCATGCATGTGTGTCCTTGCATGTGTGTGTGTACACATGTGCATGTATATAGTTGGGGAAGTGAAAGGCCTATGACAAGGAGAACATGGGAATTCTCAAAAGACTGTAAGTTTAATTCTTTAAATTCTTTGGCAGCTATGGGGATTAATAGGGAAGTGTGGAGCATGATAATGAAAGAAAGTAAGCATTTTGTGATTTGCTTTGATTTTCATATCTTCATTTTATAGAACACCATAAATCAATGGTCATGTTTGAAGATAGCTTCTATTTTTAAGTAAGTAATCACTCTCATTGAATCAATTCCTAATGTGATACTTTTAGACATGAATTGTCTGATCTGACTGCTTGATACTCTAAAGACTGACTTTACTGTATTTTAATTACAGACTGAAACTTCACTGTGGACTCCAATTACCCTCTTGACTATACATATTGACCAATATAAATGAATAGTAGCCAACCTTTTCTCCCCTGCCCTTTCAGGTTACAATTTGTGTGTAGAAGAGCCATAATAAATGCTACTTGAAATGCAAATACCATGGGAATTCAGGTAGTTTTACTTCATTTCTACACTCCAATTGCAGTTGATGTTCATCTAGCTCATGTTTACACTGAAGTGTATGATCAAAGAACAAGAAGATTGTGATTTGTAATATTTTTGAAAAAGACACAATATAGTGTACCAGAATGATATAATCTGCAGGTTCTGTCTAGACATTTTTCAAACTGTAATTTCTCATAAGGAATATAACACTTTTTGAGTGAAATTAATAGAAGTGGGTGATTTAGATAACCAATAGAGCATTAAAATTCTCAATATTCTCAAGACAAGCCTTCATTCATGGCCATTTGTACTACATTGACTCAAATTATTCAGGTCAAAGTTGGCATGGTTTTATCCTGTTTGTCAAGGCAAACTGGATGTCAAAAGGATATAAAAGCCCAGTTATTGATTAATTAACTCCTGAGCAGTTTCTACTTTCCAGTCACTGGGCTAAAGTCTGAGTATATCAAATAGGAACAAGTCATCATCTCTATTTGTAAATCAGTGCTCAGAATAACGAGGGAATCAAACGTGTGAATTTGAAAGGTGCTTTAAACAGAGTGTGAAGAATAGTCTATGGATACACAAAAGAGGGTGATAGGATACCCAGGGAAGTGAAGGAAGGCTTCAGAAACTAAGTGATATCTGAGCTGGACCTTGAATGAAGTTTGCGGGTGGGGCAAAAGAGGAGCTCAAAGACAGATCTATGAAAACGGGGGTGTTCAGAAAGAGCTAAGTGCTGCTCACTATCACCATAATCCTCATTATCCTTTTGCTGGCCACCTTAGAGAACACCGGCAAGCACCCTGAACCTGGGTCAGGATCTTTGGGGACCAAATGATTATTCAAGAACTGTTCCTGTTAAAGTCTAATTTGCCTAGCATCTGTGTACAATCCCATATTGGATGGCAGCTGAGTTTTTCTTGGAAATAGAACAATGATAATGCCATATAGTTGAACACTTGTTTTAACTTTTAGAAACTGCTTCTAAACCCATGTTTTTTTTATCTAGTGACCCATTTGAGTTCCTGGGGCTTAGTCTATTGAAACAAATGAAGTGGAGAAAAGGCAAATTCTCTATATCCCTCAAGCAAGATAATCTTTCCTTATGCCATTTTCTGGAAAGTATAGGTAAGAGATTGTTTGACTAAATTACTCTACTTATTACTTTATAAAAAAATCATGTCTATATTCCGTTTACCTTTTCTTGGTAGATCTGTCCTATCTCTGACCTTCCCTAACCTGGATCTCTGTTCTCCATCTACTCACAAGTTCTCTGACACATTCACATGTTCCCTAGTGAATGGACAAAACTTTTAAAATAAATCTTTGCCCATTTTAGTGTGGATGAAAATAAATATTTTATCCAAGTCTCTATGGAGTGTGTGTGTGTGTGTGTGTGTGTGCGTCTGTGTTTGTGTGTGTGTGCTAAATGCCTTAAGAAGCCCTGTAAGGCAACAAATGCAAAGCTTTGACACTTAAAAATAACCAGATCACAGCTGACAGAATTTAAGGCAACTAAGATCTTAAGCAAAACCAATATATTGAAAATCTATCACCCTGTTACTTTCTAAATGAGGAAAGCATTTTTTTTTCCAGTGGTATTGCCATTTCTTACTTGGCACACACAGATGTCTCCTTACCATTCATATGCCAGGTAATTCTAACACTTTATGCATAAACATCTACAGTTCATATTATGATGTGAAATATTTTAAAGGCATAAGGTATTTTGTACATGTTCCCATGTACATGTAAAATATCAAACATGATTTAACGTGCAAAGTACATGCAAGGATTATGAGTCTGTCTCTATCCCTCGTTTCTTCCCTATTTTCTACTTCCTTTCTACATGCTAAACACCCAGTGTTCTGCCAGTTAATCATCATAGGGCTCTGAGTTGAATCTTGCTTTGCCCCTTAAGGGAATGTAATTAAAGGGACATGAGCCTTGGATATTATTGGAAAATTAGGATATGCTCTCATCTATCACAAAAAAAATTTAGATCTTTCTAGATTCTTCTAAATTCCCTCAGTTGTGCTCTTTGGTTTGTCAAGCTTGTTTTGTTTTTGATACATTTATCAATTGCTACTGTATACAAGCAGTACAGGCTCCTGAGATCTCTCTTAATCCTTCTGTCTAGCCTGGTCTTGCCTCACTGTATATCTTCCCTGGTGAGTAGATCTCAATTCTTTATTGTAATACAAGAGAATAAACAATGATTGGACCCTGAAAAGCATTTGGCAAGAATGATGACAGAATGCTACAATGACAACTTAAAATGCAAATCCAATTTGTTTTATTGTATTTTTTTTTGCTATGTGTTTATTACTAAAATATTCCTTGTGCAAAAAAAAAAAACACACACGCAAAAAAACAATAAAAACCTTTCATTTCATGACACTAATACTAATTTTTGTCCAGCATGAGAGGCCTTGAAATTTTCAGAGTGTTGTTCAGAAGCAGTTCAGAGTAAATATTTTGAACGATTCCTAAGTGCTAAGTAAGTTACAGAGCACTGTGCTGCAAAGATGCAACCCAGTCTTTTCCTTTTGGGACTCCAAGACTAACGTGAGACAAATAAACAGAATATTTCATACAATGCAGTATGGAGGCACAAATGGGACAAGCAGAGTCGCTCAGACAATGGATAGGAAAGTTAGAGAACATTTCTAGAAATATGGTTATTTGAGAATTCATAACAGAACAAAAGAAAATCGTAGGAAAACAATCATTTCAAAAAGGAGAAGCAGCACAGGCAATGCAATAGAATGGGGTATGTGGAAAAAGATGAAAAATCTTAATAAAATATTTTTAGAAGCTGCATTAATGTACGTTTCAATGTTCAAATTTCAAAATAATTTTAACAAAAACATGGGGTGTACAACTCTACTTTGACACTTTTGGATTAAGAGTATATCTCTAGAACTATTATCAATGCCCTAAAACCATTTGAAAATTAGTTGCTTTGTGGTCCAAATTTCCTACCTTGGAAAGAAAGCAGCAGTGACAGCATTCTAGTGTGGTTAACAGCTCATGGATCCATATTCCAATCCTATCAGTCATATATGTGGAAATAATCTGGGAACCTTATCATCCTTTGTGATATTTAGGACAGTTACTAATAACCAGTTATAAATCAGATCACTGCAGTGATTTTGAGGGGTGTTGCCTGAAGAAGGCAGACAGCTAGGCTAACAAGCAAGTATAATGACTGAGTGTCTGGTGACCCTACTGTTAACAGAAACTAAGAAAAATGACTTTTTTTAAATGTATTGGGGTGACAATTGTTAGCGAAATTACATAGATTTCAGGTGTACAATTCTGTATTACATCATCTATAAATCCCATTGTGTGTTCACCACCCATAATCAGTTCTCCTTCTATCAACATATATTTGATCCCCTCATCTCCCTCCCCCTACCCCTTTTACCCTCTGGTAACCACTAAACTATTGTCTGTGTCTATGAGTTTTTGTTTCTCATTTGTTTGTCTTGTTCTTTTGTTGTTTTTGGTTTATATACCACATACCAGTGAAATCATAGGGTTCTCTGCTTTTTCTGTCTGACTTATTTCGCTTAACATTATACTCTCAAGATCCATCCATGTTGTCACAAATATTCCTATATCATCTTTTCTTACTACCAAATAGTATTCCATTGTGTATATATACCACAACTTCTTTATCCATTCATCTATCGAAGGACATTTTGGTTGTTTCCATGTCTTGGCCACCGTAAGAAAAGCTGCAATGAACATTGGAGCACACGTGACTTTATGTATAAATGTTTTCAAATTTTTTGGGTACATACCAGAAGAGGGATTGCTGGGTCATATGGTAATTCTATTCGTAACTTTTTGAAGAACCTCCACACTGCCTTCCACAACGGCTGCACCAATCTGCATTCCCACCAACAATGAATGAGAGTTCCTTTTTCTCTAGAGCCTCTCCAATACTTGTTATTGTCTTGTTGATGATAGCCATTCTGACTGTGGCGAGGTGATATCTCAGTGTGGTATTTATTTGCATTTCTCTGATGATTAGTGATGTTGAGCATTTTTTCATATGTCTATTTGCCATTTGTACGTCCTCTTTGGAGAAATGTCTCCTCAGATCCTCTGCCCATTTTTCAATTGGGTTGTTTTTGTTTGTTGTTGAGCTTAACGAGTTCATTGTATATTTTGGATATTAGGTCCTTATGGGAGGCACTGTTTGCAAAAATCTTCTCCCATTAAGTTGGTTGCCTCTTTATTTTGTCAATGTTTTCTTTTGCTGTGCAGAAGCTTTGAAGTTTCATATAGTCCCATTCGTTTATTTTAGCTTTTACTTCCCTTGCCTTTAGAGTCAAATTCATAAAATGCTCTTTGAACACAAGGACCAAAAGTTTAGTACCTATTTTTTCTTCTATGCATTTTATTGTGTTTGGTCTTATGCTTAAGTCTTTGATCCATTTTGAATTAATTTTGGTACATGGTGACAGATAGCAGTCCAGTTTCATTCTTTTGCATGTGGCTATTGAATTCTCCCAGCACCATTTATTGAAGAGACTGTCTTTCCTCCATCGTATGTTTTTAGCTTCTTTGTCAAAAAATTATCTGCCCATATTTATGTGGTTTTATTTCTGGGTTCTGAATTCTATTCCATCGGTCTATGTGTCTGTTTTTCTGCCAATGCCATGCTGTTTTGATTATTGTAGCACTGTAGTACAAGCTAAAGTCAGGGAGTGTGATTGTGCTTTTTCTTAAGATTGCTTTGGCTATTTGGGGTCTTTTGAGGTTCCAAACAAATCTGATGATTTCTTTTCCTATTTCTTTAAAAAATTCCATTGGGATTTTGATGGGGATTCCATTAAATCTGTATATTGCTTTGGGTAATATGGCCATTTTAACTCTGTTGATTCTTCCAATCCATGACCATGGAATGTCTTTCCAGTTCTTTGTGTCTTCTTCAATTTCTTTCAAAAATGTCTTATAGATTTCAGCATATAAATCATTCACATCCTTGGTTAAGTTTATTCCTAGGCATTTTATTCTTTTTGCTGCAATTGCAAAGGGAAGTATTTTTTGTATTTCTTTTTCTGAGATTTCATTGTTAGTATATAGGAATGCAATGGACTTTTGTACGTTGATTTTGTAGCCAGCAACTTTACTGTATTTGTTGATTGTTTCTAACAGCTTTTTGGTTCAGTCTTTAGGGTTTTCTACATATAGCGTCATTTCATCTGCAAAGAGTGATAATTTCACTTTTTCATTCCCAATTTGGATGCCTTTTATTTCTTTCTCTTGCCTGATGGCTCTGGCAAGGAATTCCAACACTATGTTGAAAAGCAGAGATGATAGGGGACAGCCCTGTCGTGTTCCTGAACGTAGAGCAAAGGGCTTCAGTTTTTCATCATTAATTATGAGATTAGCTGAGGGCTTATCATACATGGCCTTTATTATGTAAGGTATTTTCCTTCTATACCTATTTTGTTAAGTGTTTTAATCATAATTGAATGTTGTATCTTGTCAAATGCTTTTTCTGCACCAATTGATATAATCATATTATTTTTGTCCTTTATTTTGTTTATGTGATGTATCACATTGATGGATTTGCGGATGTTGAACCATCCTTGTGCCCCCGGGGATGAAACCCGCTTGGTAGTGATGAATAATCTTTTTAATGCATTGTTGTACTCGATTTGCTAAAGTTTTGTTTAGGATTTTTGCATCTGTATTCATCAAAGATATTGGTCTGTAGTTTTCTTTTTTTGTGTTGTCCTTACCAGGTTTTGGTATCAGGGTAATGTTAGCTTCATAAAATGAGTTAGGGAGTACTGACTCTTCTTCAATTTTTTGGAAGAGTTTGAGCAGGATTGGTATTAGATCCTGTTTGAAGGTTTAGTAGAATTCACTAGTGAAGCCATCTGGTCCCGGACTTTTGCTTTTGGGAAGGTTTTGGATGACTGATTCAATTTTGTTACTGTAGATCGCTCTGTTTAGATTTTCCAGTTCTTCGTGGTTCAGCCTTGGAAGGCTATATGTAGTCTTGGAAGTTTCTAAGAACTTGTCTATTTCTTGTAGGTTATTGAATTTAGAGGCATATAGTCCTGCATAGTATTCTTGCTTGATCCTTTGCATTTCTGTGGTGCCCGTGATAACTTCCTCTTTTTCATTTTTGATTTTGTTAATTAGTGTCTTCTCTCTCCTTATCTTAGTGAGTCTAGCCATGGGTTTGTCAAATTTGTTAATCTTTTCAAAGAACCAGCTCTTTGTCACATTAACTTTTTCTATTGTCTTTTTATTCTCTATTTCATTTAGTTCTGCTCTGATTTTTGTTATTTCCTTTCTTCGGCTGACCTTGGGTTTCACTTGTTCTTCTTTTTCAAGTTCTTTTAGGTGTAAATGAGGTTATTTATTTGGGATTTTTCTTGTTTCTTGAGATAGGCCTGTAATGATATAAATTTCCCTCTTAAAACTGTTTTTGCTGCATCCCCAAAATTTGGTAGGATGTATTTTCATTGTCATTTGTTTCTATGTATCTTTTGAGCTCTCCTCTCATTTCTTCTTTGACCAAGTCGTTCTTTAAAAGTATGTTATTTAATCTGCATATATTTGTGTTTTTTCCTGTTTTCTTTTCACAGTTGATATCAAATTTCAAAGCCGTGTGTTCAGAGAATATGCTTCGCATGATTTCAGTCTTCTTAAATTTGCCAAGGCTAATTTTATGTCCCAATATATGGTCTATCCTTGAGAATGTTCCATGTACAGTGGAAAAGAATGTATAGTTTTAAGTTTTATGATGAAGTGCTCTATATATGTCAATGATGTCCATTTCATCTAATGTGTCATTTAGGGCTGCTATTTCGGTATTTATTTTCTGTTTGGATGGTCTATCCATAGCTGTCAATGATGTTTTTTTTTTTTTTTTAATTTATTTATTGGGGTGACAATTGTTAATGAAATTACATAATTTCAGGTGTACAATTCCGTATTACATCATCAATAAATCCCATTGTGTGTTCACCACCCAGAGTCAGTTCTCCTTCCATCACCATATATTTGATCCCCCTTACCCTCATCTCCCTCCCCCCACCCCCCTTACCCTCTGGTAACCACTAAACTATGTCTGTGTCTATGAGTTTTTGTTTCTCATTTGTTTGTCTTGTTTTTGGTTTATATACCACATATCAGTGAAATCATAGGGTTCTCTGCTTTTTCTGTCTGACTTATTTCGCTTAGCATTATATTCTCAAATCCATCCATGTTGTCAGAAATGTTCCTATATCATCTTTCCTTAACGCTGAATAGTATTCCATTGTGTATATGTACCACAACTTCTTTATCCATTCATCTATCGAAGGACATTTTGGTTGTTTCCATGTCTTGGCCACCGTAAACAAAGCTGCAATGAACATTGGAGTACACGTGTCTCTATAGAGAAATGCTTTTATATTTTTGGGGTAGATACCCAGGAGAGCGATTGCTGGGTCATATGGTAATTCTTTTCGTAATTTCTTGAGGAACCTCCACACTGCCTTCCATAGCGGCTGCACCAGTCTGCATTCCCACCAACAGTGTATGAGGGTTCCTTTTTCTCCACAGCCTCTCCAACACTTGTTGCTATTTGTCTTGTTGATGATAGCCATTCTGATGGGGTGAGGTGATATCTCATTGTGGTTTTTATTTGCATTTCTCTGATGATTAGTGATGTTGAGCATTTTTTCACATGTCTATTTGCCATTTGTAAGTCCTCTTTAGAGAAATGTCTCTTTAGGTCCTCTGCCCATTTTTCAATTGGGTTGTTTGTTTTTTTGTTGTTGAGTTTCATGAGTTCCTTGTATATTTTGGATATTAGACCCTTATCGGAGGAACTATTTGCAAAAATCTTCTCCCATTCAGTCGGTAGCCTCTTTATTTTGTCGATGGTTTCTTTTGCTGTGCAGAAACTTTTAAGTTTCATATAGTCCCATTTGTTTATTTTATCTTTTACTTCCATTGCCTTTGGAGACAAATTCATAAAATGCTCTTTGAACCCAAGGTCCATAAGTTTAGTACCTATGTTTTCTTCTATGCAGTTTATTGTGTCAGGTCTTATGCTTAAGTCTTTGATCCATTTTGAATTAATTTTGGTACATGGTGACAGATAGCAGTCCAGTTTCATTCTTTTGCACGAGGCTATCCAATTCTGCCAGCACCATTTATTGAAGAGGCTGTCATTCCTCCATTGTATGTTTTTAGCTTCTTTGTCAAAAATTATCTGTCCATATTTATGTGGTTTTATTTCTGGGTTCTCAATTCTATTCCATTGGTCTACGTGTCTGTTTTTCCGCCAATACCATGCTGTTTTGATTATTGTAGCCCTGTAGTACAAGCTAAAGTCAGGCAGTGTGATACCTCCAGCACTGTTCTTTTTTCTTAAGATTGCTTTGGCTATTCGGGGACTTTTGTGGTTCCAAACAAATCTGATGATTTTTTGTTCTATTTCTTTAAAAAATGCCATTGGGATTTTGATGGGGATTCCATTAAATCTGTATATTGCTTTGGGTAATATGGCCATTTTAACTATGTTGATTCTTCCAAGCCATGAGCACGGAATGTCCTTCTATTTCTTTGTGTCATCTTCAATTTCTTTCAAAAATGTCTTATAGTTTTCAGCATATAAATCCTTCACATCCTTGGTTAAATTTATTCCTAGGTATTTTATTCTTTTCGCTGCAATTGCAAAGGGAAGTATTTTTTGTATTTCTTTTTCTGAGATTTTATTGTTAGTATATAGGAATGCAATGGACTTTTGTACGTTGATTTTGTAGCCAGCAACTTTACTGTATTTGTTGATTGTTTCTAACAGCTTTTTGGTTCAGTCTTTAGGGTTTTCTACATATAGCGTCATTTCATCTGCAAAGAGTGATAATTTCACTTTTTCATTCCCAATTTGGATGCCTTTTATTTCTTTCTCTTGCCTGATGGCTCTGGCAAGGAATTCCAACACTATGTTGAAAAGCAGAGATGATAGGGGACAGCCCTGTCGTGTTCCTGAACGTAGAGCAAAGGGCTTCAGTTTTTCATCATTAATTATGAGATTAGCTGAGGGCTTATCATACATGGCCTTTATTATGTAAGGTATTTTCCTTCTATACCTATTTTGTTAAGTGTTTTAATCATAATTGAATGTTGTATCTTGTCAAATGCTTTTTCTGCACCAATTGATATAATCATATTATTTTTGTCCTTTATTTTGTTTATGTGATGTATCACATTGATGGATTTGCGGATGTTGAACCATCCTTGTGCCCCCGGGGATGAAACCCGCTTGGTAGTGATGAATAATCTTTTTAATGCATTGTTGTACTCGATTTGCTAAAGTTTTGTTTAGGATTTTTGCATCTGTATTCATCAAAGATATTGGTCTGTAGTTTTCTTTTTTTGTGTTGTCCTTACCAGGTTTTGGTATCAGGGTAATGTTAGCTTCATAAAATGAGTTAGGGAGTACTGACTCTTCTTCAATTTTTTGGAAGAGTTTGAGCAGGATTGGTATTAGATCCTGTTTGAAGGTTTAGTAGAATTCACTAGTGAAGCCATCTGGTCCCGGACTTTTGCTTTTGGGAAGGTTTTGGATGACTGATTCAATTTTGTTACTGTAGATCGCTCTGTTTAGATTTTCCAGTTCTTCGTGGTTCAGCCTTGGAAGGCTATATGTAGTCTTGGAAGTTTCTAAGAACTTGTCTATTTCTTGTAGGTTATTGAATTTAGAGGCATATAGTCCTGCATAGTATTCTTGCTTGATCCTTTGCATTTCTGTGGTGCCCGTGATAACTTCCTCTTTTTCATTTTTGATTTTGTTAATTAGTGTCTTCTCTCTCCTTATCTTAGTGAGTCTAGCCATGGGTTTGTCAAATTTGTTAATCTTTTCAAAGAACCAGCTCTTTGTCACATTAACTTTTTCTATTGTCTTTTTATTCTCTATTTCATTTAGTTCTGCTCTGATTTTTGTTATTTCCTTTCTTCGGCTGACCTTGGGTTTCACTTGTTCTTCTTTTTCAAGTTCTTTTAGGTGTAAATGAGGTTATTTATTTGGGATTTTTCTTGTTTCTTGAGATAGGCCTGTAATGATATAAATTTCCCTCTTAAAACTGTTTTTGCTGCATCCCCAAAATTTGGTAGGATGTATTTTCATTGTCATTTGTTTCTATGTATCTTTTGAGCTCTCCTCTCATTTCTTCTTTGACCAAGTCGTTCTTTAAAAGTATGTTATTTAATCTGCATATATTTGTGTTTTTTCCTGTTTTCTTTTCACAGTTGATATCAAATTTCAAAGCCGTGTGTTCAGAGAATATGCTTCGCATGATTTCAGTCTTCTTAAATTTGCCAAGGCTAATTTTATGTCCCAATATATGGTCTATCCTTGAGAATGTTCCATGTACAGTGGAAAAGAATGTATAGTTTTAAGTTTTATGATGAAGTGCTCTATATATGTCAATGATGTCCATTTCATCTAATGTGTCATTTAGGGCTGCT
Source organism: Rhinolophus hipposideros (assembly GCF_964194185.1). Lineage (NCBI taxonomy): Eukaryota > Metazoa > Chordata > Mammalia > Chiroptera > Rhinolophidae > Rhinolophus > Rhinolophus hipposideros. The sequence continues at coordinate 50,540,502 of NC_138059.1, forward strand.
ATTTCGGTATTTATTTTCTGTTTGGATGGTCTATCCATAGCTGTCAATGATGTTTTTTTTTTTTTTTTAATTTATTTATTGGGGTGACAATTGTTAATGAAATTACATAATTTCAGGTGTACAATTCCGTATTACATCATCAATAAATCCCATTGTGTGTTCACCACCCAGAGTCAGTTCTCCTTCCATCACCATATATTTGATCCCCCTTACCCTCATCTCCCTCCCCCCACCCCCCTTACCCTCTGGTAACCACTAAACTATGTCTGTGTCTATGAGTTTTTGTTTCTCATTTGTTTGTCTTGTTTTTGGTTTATATACCACATATCAGTGAAATCATAGGGTTCTCTGCTTTTTCTGTCTGACTTATTTCGCTTAGCATTATATTCTCAAATCCATCCATGTTGTCAGAAATGTTCCTATATCATCTTTCCTTAACGCTGAATAGTATTCCATTGTGTATATGTACCACAACTTCTTTATCCATTCATCTATCGAAGGACATTTTGGTTGTTTCCATGTCTTGGCCACCGTAAACAAAGCTGCAATGAACATTGGAGTACACGTGTCTCTATAGAGAAATGCTTTTATATTTTTGGGGTAGATACCCAGGAGAGCGATTGCTGGGTCATATGGTAATTCTTTTCGTAATTTCTTGAGGAACCTCCACACTGCCTTCCATAGCGGCTGCACCAGTCTGCATTCCCACCAACAGTGTATGAGGGTTCCTTTTTCTCCACAGCCTCTCCAACACTTGTTGCTATTTGTCTTGTTGATGATAGCCATTCTGATGGGGTGAGGTGATATCTCATTGTGGTTTTTATTTGCATTTCTCTGATGATTAGTGATGTTGAGCATTTTTTCACATGTCTATTTGCCATTTGTAAGTCCTCTTTAGAGAAATGTCTCTTTAGGTCCTCTGCCCATTTTTCAATTGGGTTGTTTGTTTTTTTGTTGTTGAGTTTCATGAGTTCCTTGTATATTTTGGATATTAGACCCTTATCGGAGGAACTATTTGCAAAAATCTTCTCCCATTCAGTCGGTAGCCTCTTTATTTTGTCGATGGTTTCTTTTGCTGTGCAGAAACTTTTAAGTTTCATATAGTCCCATTTGTTTATTTTATCTTTTACTTCCATTGCCTTTGGAGACAAATTCATAAAATGCTCTTTGAACCCAAGGTCCATAAGTTTAGTACCTATGTTTTCTTCTATGCAGTTTATTGTGTCAGGTCTTATGCTTAAGTCTTTGATCCATTTTGAATTAATTTTGGTACATGGTGACAGATAGCAGTCCAGTTTCATTCTTTTGCACGAGGCTATCCAATTCTGCCAGCACCATTTATTGAAGAGGCTGTCATTCCTCCATTGTATGTTTTTAGCTTCTTTGTCAAAAATTATCTGTCCATATTTATGTGGTTTTATTTCTGGGTTCTCAATTCTATTCCATTGGTCTACGTGTCTGTTTTTCCGCCAATACCATGCTGTTTTGATTATTGTAGCCCTGTAGTACAAGCTAAAGTCAGGCAGTGTGATACCTCCAGCACTGTTCTTTTTTCTTAAGATTGCTTTGGCTATTCGGGGACTTTTGTGGTTCCAAACAAATCTGATGATTTTTTGTTCTATTTCTTTAAAAAATGCCATTGGGATTTTGATGGGGATTCCATTAAATCTGTATATTGCTTTGGGTAATATGGCCATTTTAACTATGTTGATTCTTCCAAGCCATGAGCACGGAATGTCCTTCTATTTCTTTGTGTCATCTTCAATTTCTTTCAAAAATGTCTTATAGTTTTCAGCATATAAATCCTTCACATCCTTGGTTAAATTTATTCCTAGGTATTTTATTCTTTTCGCTGCAATTGCAAAGGGAATTTTTTTTTGTATTTCTTTTTCTGAGATTTCATTGTTAGTATATAGGAATGCAATGGACTTTTGTACGTTGATTTTGTAGCCAGCAACTTTACTGTATTCATTGATTGTTTCTAACAGCTTTTTGGTGGAGTCTTTAGGGTTTTCTATATATAGCATCATATCATCTGCAAAGAGTGATATTTTAACTTCTTCATTCCCAATTTGGATGCCTTTTATTTCTTTCTCTTGCCTGATGGCTCTGGCAAGGACTTCCAACACTATGTTGAAAAGCAGAGGTGATAGGGGACAGCCCTGTCGTGTTCCTGAACGTAGAGCAAAGGGCTTCAGTTTTTCAACATTAATTATGAGATTAGCTGAGGGCTTGTCATAGATGGCCTTTATTATGTTGAGGTATTTTCCTTCTATACCTATTTTATTAAGTGTTTTAATCATAAATGGATGTTGTATCTTGTCAAATGCTTTTTCTGCATCAATTGATATAATCATATTATTTTTGTCCTTTATTTTGTTTATGTGATGTATCACATTGATGGATTTGCGGATGTTGAACCATCCTTGTGCCCTGGGGATGAACCCCACTTGGTCGTGATGAATAATCTTTTTAATGCATTGTTGTATTCGATTTGCTAAAATTTTGTTTAGGATTTTTGCATCAGTATTCATCAGAGATATAGGTCTGTAGTTTTCTTTTTTTGTGTTGTCCTTACCAGGTTTTGGTATCAGGGTAATGTTGGCCTCATAAAATGAGTTAGGGAGTACTGACTCTTCTTCAATTTTTTGGAAGAGTTTGAGCAGGATTGGTATTAGATCCTGTTTGAAGGTTTGGTAGAATTCACTAGTGAAGCCATCTGGTCCCGGACTTTTGCTTTTGGGAAGGTTTTGGATGACTGATTCAATTTCGTTACTGGTGATCGGTCTGTTTAGGTTTTCCAGTTCTTCATGGTTCAGCCTTGGAAGGCTATATGTTTCTAAGAACTTGTCCATTTCTTCTAGGTTATTAAATTTGGTGGCATATAGTTCTTCATAGTATTCTTGGATGATCCTTTGTATTTCTGTGGTGTCCGTGATAACTTCCCCTTTTTCATTTCTGATTTTGTTAATTAGTGTCTTCTCTCTTTTTATCTTAGTGAGTCTAGCCAAGGGTTTGTCGATTTTATTAATTTTTTCAAAGAACCAGCTCTTTGTCACATTAATTTTTTCTATTGTCTTTTTGTTCTCTATTTCATTTAGCTCTGCTCTGATTTTTGTTATTTCCTTTCTTCTGCTGACTTTGGGTTTCACTTGTTCTTCTTTTTCTAGTTCTTTGAGGTGTAACATGAGGTTGTTTATTTGGGATTTTTCTTGTTTCTTGAGATAGGCCTGTAATGATATAAATTTCCCTCTTATAACTGCTTTCGCCGCATCCCAAAAAATTTGGTAGGATGTATTTTCATTGTCATTTGTTTCTATGAATCTTTTGATCTCTCCTCTAATTTCTTCTTTGACCCAGTCGTTCTTTAAAAGTATGTTGTTTAATCTCCATGTATTTGTGTTTCTTTTTGCTTTCTTTTCGCAGTTGATATCCAATTTCAAAGCCTTGTGATCAGAGAATATGCTTGGTATGGTTTCAATCTTCTTAAATTTGCTGAGGCTGCTTTTATGTCCCAACATATTGTCTATCCTTGAGAATGTTCCATGTACACTCGAAAAGAATGTATAATCTGATGTTTTAGGATGAAGTGCTATATATATGTCAATGATGTCCATTTCATTTAATGTGTCATTTAGGGCTGCAATTTCGTTATTTATTTTCTGTTTGGATGATCTATCCATAGCTGTCAATGATGTATTTAAGTCCCCTAGTATAATTGTGTTTCGGTCAATTTCTCCCTTTAGTTCTGTTAGTAGTTGCTTGGTGTATTTTGGTGCTCCCTGATTGGGGGCATATATATTGATGACTGTTATGTCTTCTTGTTGTATAGTCCCCTTTACCATTATGAAATGTCCATCTTTGTCTCTTGTTATCTTTTTCACCCTGAAGTCTGTTTCATCTGATATCATATGGCTACACCTGATTTTCTCTGGGTACCATTTGCTTGGAGTGCCAATTTCCACCCTTTCACTTTGAGTCTATGCTTGTCCTTGTAGCTGAGATGTGTCTCTTGGAGACAGCATATGGTTGGGTTTAGTTTTTTGATCCAATCTGCTACTCTGTGCCTTTTTATTGGTGAGTTCAGTCCATTTACATTTAGGGTGATTATTGATACGTGAGGATTTCCTGTCATTCTATCTTTAGTTTTCTGGTAAGGTTGTGTCTCCATTGTTTCTTTGCCTTTTTGTTGTTGTCTATTATTTCTGTGTGGTGGTATTCTATGATGTTTCCTTCTGTTTCTTCTTTTATTATAGTATATATTTCAGTTCTGGATTTTTTTTGAGTGGTTACCTTTAAGATTATGTAAAAGTAAGTTTGATATTTAGAGTATTCCATTTTCTTCAGCACGCTTACTTTCTCCATTCCCATATTCCGGTACAGGCCTTTACGCTCCCCCTTTTTATGTTTCGGTTGCCACAAATTGTCCCTGTTGATGGTGGTCTAATAGCCTCCTTTAGTATTTCTTGTAGTGCAGGTCGTGTATTAGAAAATTCCCTCAGCTTCTGTATGTCTGGAAAGGTCTTTATTCCTCCTTCATATCTAAAGGATATCTTCGCTGGATATATTATTCTTGGCTCATGATTTCTCTCTTTCAATAGTTTGAATATTTGGTTCCATTCCCTCCTGGCTTGTAGAGTTTCTGCTGAAAAATCGGATGATAATCTAATGGGCTTTCCTTTGTAGGTTACTGTCTTCTTTTCCCTGGCTGCCTTGAGGATTCTTTCTTTATCATTGATTTTAGACAGCTTGAATACAATGTGCCTTGGTGAAGGCCTGTTGGGATTGAGGTAATTAGGTGTTCTATTTGCTTCTTGGATTCGAGGATCCAGTTCTGTCCACAAGTTTGGGAAGTTCTCATCAACAATTTGTTTGAATATATTCTCTGTTGCCTTCTCTCTTTCTTCTCCTTCTTGTATGCCCATTATTCTTATATTGCTCTTTTTGATGGAGTCAAAAAGTTCTTGTAGAGTTCTTTCATTTCTTTTAAGTCTAAAGTCTGTTTCTTCTTACATCTGTGTAATTTCCAGGTTTCTGTCTTCAATGTCACTGATTCTTTCCTCAATCTGGTCAACTCTACTACCTCAGCCAATTATTTCATTCTTAATTTCTTCTATTGAGTTCTTAATCTCCAGAAATTCCATTTGGTTCTTTTTTTAAATTTCAATCTCTTTCGTAAAATGCTCATTTTATTCTTTGCTTTCGTTTCTGATTTCATTAAATTGCCTTTCTGTGTTTTCTAGCATCTCATTGAGTTTTTTCAGGACTGCAATCTTGAATTCTCTGTCATTTGAGTCACATATTTCCATATCTTTAAGTTTCTTTTTTGGAGACTTTTGACATTCTTTCTGAGCCTTGTTGCCTTGGTTATTCATGGCAATTACTGATTTATTATTTCTCTTCCTAGACATCTACAGGAGTGGCTTCTGCAACAGGTTGATAGGATGAGGTCTTTCTTTTGTTTTCCAATACTTGTTGGTAGAATGTTTTATTTTCTCTCCAACTGCAGCTTTTTTTTTCCTCTCTCACAGAGTAGTGCTGTGTTTTCTCTGCACTGTTCCAGTTTCTCACACGATGGGGGGATTCCCTGGGAAATGGATTCTTCTCTGTTAACAGTTCACCTGGGGCATAGGGTGCCACGTCCTGTTGGGATGCGGAGAGCTTTTGAAGTTTCAAAGCTCTTTCTGCACCAGATTCAGAGCCTGTATGTTTCAGCAGTTCTGTTTACTCTTGCTGGGATCTGCCCAGATATGTGGGACCAGGGGCAGGGTGAGTTGTGAGAGTTGGCCCTGAGCAAATGGAGGCAACCACCACCACAGCCGGTCCCGCTTCCACAGCTCCCCCTCCTTAGCCCGAACTAGTTGGGCTGTGAATCTGTGTCTGCAGTCCACAGTTCTCAGAACAGCAAATATTCTGTTCTTTTGATCTGACACTGCTACTGTTCTGCTTTTAGCACCGGGAAGGTGGGGGCAGGGTGATATCTGGTAGGGTAGGGAGGGTGCTAGTTTCCTGGTAGGCTAGTCTCCTGGAGGCTAGTTTCAGCGCCGATCGATTCCGTTCTCTGCTTGGCAGTGAGGGCTTAAACAACCGTTTTCAGCCTTCTTCCCTCAGTCTTTTCTCTGAGGTCTATGCCATGAGTGTTGGGTTCAGCCGTGTTATATGCTGCCCCCTCAGCCTTGTGGGCCATAAGTGGAGCCCTAGTGGTCCGAGTTCTTTCCTCTCCCGCAGCTGCGGTAGTTCCAGGATGCAGTGAGCTCAGAGCGCAGAGCTCGGTCTGTACCCTTGCCCTCTGTCTCCGTCTCTGCATTTCTCTCTTTCCTCCTCCCCCACTCGCACGGTTCTCCCATTTTTAGATGAATTCAATAGTGGGCCTCTTCTTTTGCCTATCTGCTGTGTAGGGAGTTCTTTGTAAAGTTATCCTTGTTCGATTAGTTGTAAATTCCAGGGGAGCTTACAGAGGCTCACCTCATGCCGCCATTTTGATGACGTCTCAGAAAAATAACTTTTCTTTGCCTCCATCTTAGGACCATGGCACATAACAGGCTCAAGGTAGAATCTTTACGTGCAAAGGGAAGAGCGATAGCAGGAGTTTATGCTCCAGAAGGTCCTCTGAGATCTTTGGGGTTAATGCAGAGTAAGTGCACTTCCACAGTGTTACGTGCCTAAGAATTCAGTTGCCTGTGTTAGACCCTGGAACAGTCAAGGTCCAATCAAGGAAAGCAAGATTCACTTGGAATATTTAAATGGACGACTCTCACACAGGGGATTGATTAAAGCACAAAACAGGTGATGGAAGAGACAGATGAAGCCAATTAGGGAAAAGTGAGGCAGCCCAATTTAGCAACAGAAGCAAGTTACAACCAACCCCAGGCTGGAAGGATGCAAGGACCAGGTGGAGCTAGCATAACAAAGGAGTCTTGGGTTCTTTGGTGAAAATTGGAGCTGTGGTAAGCTTTCGTGGTGGGAAGTGGAGCGTGGAAGAGACAAAATTGCTGCCTGAGAAGGTGCAGGAGGCAAACTGAGTGTCAGGAGGCCCCAGCCCCTCCCTTCTCCTCAAGCTCAACTCTTCTGCCATTGCCCCACCTCCCAATTTTGTTTTATTCTGATGACACTACTTACTTTATAAAGCAACAGAACAAAAAGCATTTCCATTGCTGTCTTGGTAACCAGGTCCGAGAGAATATTCTATCATTCATTAGCAGGAAAGAAGAAAAGCAATTTAAAGGTACAAAACAAAAGCATATTCATAGCTGTCACTACATGTACACCCCTACAGATCTATAAGAATATTGATTATTCACAGCATTTTATTTAGAAACATAATATATTCTTCTGTGACTCATAGCCAAATTCTTTGCCTAACAGAAGCCAGATTTTAAATGAGAACACAATCTGGGGTAAGACATGTAGCTGGGCTGCCTCCTTGAATAATAGTGTTTTGAACAGTTCATGGTGCCACTGACAATACTGTGGTGATGAAGGCTGGGCACAGATATCACACAGGCAAGAGAGATGTAGGGAGGAGAGGAACTGTACACAGAGGAGGCAGTTGGAGGGCTTTGAAATGCAAAGACAGTCGGCCTAGAAACTGGAGGGAATGGCAGGCAAATTCTGTGTCCCACGTATCTTTTAACGAAAATAGAAGGAAGAGAGAAGCATCTCTGATTTGTGGGAAATTATAAATACATCATTTTAGTCCATCCATTGCAATAAAATACAAGTGTCTTGGAAAACAGAGAGCATGGAATAAAATAAATGTCTTCAAATCATTACTGCTTGATTTCTGAAGTTTCTTCCTTTTGAGATTTACGGGTCCATTGAGTATCTGGAAACCATCCTATCCTGCTCCTGAAAAGCATTACTTGATGCTGATACTTCCATTTTGGCCAGTATTATTGATTCACATTATTCATTATTTATTCACAGATTATTAATTCCAAGTATGCACCTACTATGTGCCAGATGCTATGCTTCCTCTTTGCAAAATGTCAGACATGCTATCTAGTGTAGAAAGTGTATCAAAATGCATGCACATATAAGGCTTCATGAGACCTAAGGGGAGTAATTCATTCTGCTGTGTTGGGAAGGGGTTGGGAGAAAGGGCAAGGGCAGAGAGGCCTGAGAGAGGTGTCCATGTTTAGGCTGCATCTGAGAGGATGAGGAGAGTTTTGCCAGTGAGAATTCAGGAGAAAGAATTGGCAGGCAGAAAAAGCACTAGGCAGGTTCTGGGAACAAATGAATGAAGCTGAGGAGCAGGATTTTTTTTTGTGTGGGGAAGGCAGAGGGGGATGTGATAAGAAGTAGAGAGAGGATGGTTTTAAGCACAAGCTCTGCAGCCAGGCTGACTGGGATTTGAGTCTTAACCATCACTGATTTACAGTGTAACCTCTATGACTCCATTTGTTCATCTTAAAACAAGGGTCATAGTAGCACTCATGAGCAACAGATCTGTAGCTCTCTTTAAGCTATACAGCTCAATAAATGTGAGCTCTGCCTAAATGTTCAGTGTCTGCCAAGATATTTCTTCTGTATGTTTTTTTCTGAATAAGTTGTTTGTTTAGTTTGCTTTTTGTTTTAGGTTATGTGGAGCCCATTCAAAAAAGAATCATAGCCTAAAAACGGAGAATTTATTAAGGAAAGGTCAGAAGGTAGAGCTGAGCCACCAGGGATCAGATCTGTGTTGACTTTTTGGTCAGAAACCAAGGCCTCTCTCTCTGCTCCCCTTTGGGCCAGAGGACTCCTTATCTCTCATTTTTCCTGTGTTTCCTGTTCTATGCTTTCCCTGCCAACCTGACTCTTCTGGCCCCTCAAATCCATCCTCTACAAAGCTAAAGAATGTTTTCCAAAATGAAAACCTAAATACAGACAGAGCCAGGAGTGCAGTTTCAAGGCTCTCGGCCTCACGTGGAAAGTTGCTGGCTCAGGTAGTAAATGGCCATCAACTGTGATTGCATGGCCATCAGCTGTCGCTAGTTGGCCATCAGCTGTAACCAGTGACCCATTGGCCACTAATATAACTTCCATGGCTACGCTAGCAAAAAATGGGGGCTAGCAAGAAGACGGTGGCTGACAAGCGCGGAATGCAGTTAGCACGATGGAGTATGGATTGCAGATCTGTGGCTCCTGCTTACTGTATCTCCAACCCAGCCGCCAGTGAGGCTATAGTAGTATGATTCCCCAATCTATGGCTCTGTGGATGTTCCTTTTTGGCCTCACCATGTCCTGTGTTCTTATGTAGGGAGCAGGACCAGAGACCCCTCCTGATGCCCTGCATGACAAATGGCCCATTGATCAGGGTCCCCTGCATGACACATGGCGCAGCGATCAGGGTACGGTGCCAGCCAAAACTCTCTGAAGGGCGGTGGAGTAGTTTGTGCATATGAACACTCAGTCTCAGGAAGACCAGGAGGAGCAGCTGCTGGAGAACTGGACCCCAGTGGAGGGGTGGGAAGACCTGGACGGTTCTCCAACCAGCATAGGCCAGAGAAAGCAAAGGTCTTTGCGGCCATATGGGCTGGGAAGTGCTTGCTGAGACCCTCACCTCCAGGTTGGGAAAGACTTGGAGCCCTCACCCTGCGGAGAGGGCACACATTGTGAGGCTAATGCACAGCCCTGGTGAATGACTGTGGACTATGGGGAATGGGCTCCATCATAATTTAATGGACCACTTGACTGTTTGGGAAAGTACCACCATGTAGTGGAACTGGCGGATGTTTGCTGTTGTGCCCCAATTGGCCGCCGTTCAGAAACGCTGGCTGTGCCCTGAGAACCCTGGCTGTGCCCAGAAAGACTAGCTTTGCCCAGAAAGACTAGCGGTACTCTGAGAAACCCTGGCTGGGTCCAGGAAGTCTGTCTGTGCCCAGAGAGAGTGGCAGTGCCCTGAGAGCCCTGGCTGAGTCCAAGAAGCTGGCTGTTCCCAGAAAGAGTGGCAGTGCCCTGAGAACCCTGGCTGAGTCCAGGAAGCTGGCTGTGCCCAGAGATAGTGGCAGTGCCCTGAGAGGCCCTCGCTGTACCCGAGGAGACTGATGGTACCCTAAGAAGCCCAGGAAGCCTGGTTGTGCCCAGAGAGAGTGGCACCCCCAGTGACTGACCATGCAGGCTAAGTGGCAACTGAGAGGTGTGAAAATGTGGAGTATGGGAGGGTAGTGGGGACAGTTTGTTGTTATTAGTAGTCACAATATAGTCACAGGGATATGAAATGCAGTATGGAGAATATAATCAATAATGTTGTAAAGATTATGTAGGGTGCCAGATGGACACTGGACTTATCAGGTAGCTTTTAAGTAATCATCCTAAATAATTTGGGCTATTGTAATAGGGAGAGATATGATCATATTTATGTTTGGGGGATAATAATTTTAGCCACAAAGAAGAGAATGAATTAAAATAAGAAGAAAGTAGTCACAGAAGTTCATTAGAAGATTTTCAACACAATCTCCATTGAAAGATGATGAGTACTAAACTAAGGTGAGGAATGTGTGGTAACAGTAGACAGCATGTATTAAGTGTTCTATGCTTGGCAGCATATTCTGAACTTTTGAAATAGGATCTCAATTACTCCTCACAATAAATGTCACAAGGGGGTTGCTATTTCTATTCCCATTTTGGATATAAAACCAGAATTTTGAGCAGTAAGGCAACTTGCTGACAGTCACAGACCTAACGTAGAATGGGAAGCTTGTTGGACAGGAGGTAAAAAATTTAGAAGATGTTAATAGGTTAAAAAAAATCAATTAATAAATCCTGGGGCTAAACAAAAAAAAAAAGTCAAGGTGTCTATGAAGAGACATTTCTCTGAAGAGGACATACAGATGGCCAACAGACGTGTGAAAAAATGCTCAACATCACTAGTCATTAGAGAAATACAAATGAAAACCACAATGAGATACCACATCACTCCTGTCAGAATTGCTATCATCAGTAAATCCACAGACAACAGTGTTGGCGAGGATGTGGAGAAAAGGGAACTCTCGTGCACTTTGGTGGGCTTGAAGATTGATGCAGCCACTATGGAAAACAGTATGGAGATACCTCGAAAATTTGAAAATAGAACTGACCATGCAGGCTAAGTAGCAACTGAGAGGTGTGAAAATGTGAAGTATGGGAAGGTAGTGAGGACAGTTTGTTGTTGCTCTTTCTGGGGAAATATTTATTTTGCAATGCCTTCATCTGCAACTAACAAACTACCTCACAATACAGTGAAAACATTTATATAATAAGGTCATTCATTGGCTCACAAAATAATAAAACCAGAAGTCAGAAGTTCAAAAATATCATCCAAAATTGGATTCTTTCTGCTTCTTTACTCTACCATCCAAAAAAAGCTTCAGTTTCCATTGAGACAGGATTCCCAGGTGATGTCAGGATGCTGCCAGTAGCAACAGCAGTTATGTTTTCCATCCTGTCACATTCACATCCATCAGAAGAGAGAGAGCAGCTTGTCATGACTTCCTCTTAAGAGAAAGGAAGGCATTTCCCAAGAGCTTCATGGAAGGCTGCCTTACTTCCCTTTAACCAGAACTGAGTCACATACCCATTCTGGAATCAATCCCTGCTGAAGAGATGGGATTCTGCTAGATCAGTCAGACTCACCCCCCGGGTATGTTTGAGATAGGACCTCAGAAAATCATTACCTCTCTTGGGAAGGAAAAACGGGGAAATGAATACACAATAGAGTTGCAAATTCATGCTAAACCAACCCAGAGAAACAGAAAGTTACTCCCAGTTAGGATCTAGTTCATCTGTGTAGAGTAAATAATTAAAGATACTACCTGAATTTGAGACAAAGAACAGAAGGAACTTTTTTTTCATATCTTTATATAAAGACTAAATGGACAGAGTGACAATATAACTTACTATCCAAATAAAGATATTTTAAGCATGAAAGGAGGCACAAAAGTCATTAAAATCATGTGTGTATGTATATGTATGTATTTGTATGTGTATATATAGATCAACAAATAACTTTAGTTCTACTAACTTTGCTAGTAGAACTATAACTGATACTATTCAAACCTATTTTCAAAAATAAAATTCTAAAAACTATAACGTGTATGCAATAAAGAAAATTTTCAAATGCTTTATATTGATTAGACAAATATCAAAAAATAATGCAAGCAAAATAGTTACTCTTGTGTTATATTCAGGTGAATTAATCAATTTCTTGGTATTTTCTGCCTTTAGCGCTATGTCGCTAGTATTTTTCAGCATGTTTTTAATATTTTCAACTTTTTAATGAAAATTACCTGTAATTTCTGCAAGTTACATTTCATATTAATGAATTTGTCATCCTTGACACCATCAACTGTCATTCCTCTGTATGTAGACCAGAATATTTTTATGAGAAAATGTTCTTTATAAAGGGGAAGAGGTACATGGTAGTCTCAGAGAAAATTCTGCTAAAATAACATGTTCCTAAGTTTATTTCTGTATTGTTGAATGTAAAAAATATTTCAGCCCAGTTTTTTTCACAGACATTACCTTTTTGTTTCCATTCAGAGTATCTTACTTTGACAAAAAAAGAATTATAACACTAAACATTTCAAATACTTTATTTATGATTCTCTTGAATATTCTGACAATTTTACATGCTGCAAAATTATAAGACTTCTCAACTTTATTTCATTCTGGTATAATGTATAAGGTTATCCAATTAGAAATAGAAGCTCAATCAAAAATTTTTTCTCCCCACAAGTTTAGATATTAAGCACAAATTATAGATCTTCAAATTAATTATACATTAGAGCAGTCATTAATTTATTCAATTATTCTCTTGTTTTTGTACAGAAAATTGTCTTTTTTTAAAAGATTATTGGGGTGACAATGGTTAGCAAAGTTACATAGATTTCAGGTGTACAATTCTGTAATACATCATCCATATATCACATTGTGTGCTCACCACCCAGAGTCAGCTCTCTCCATCACCATGTATTTGATTCCTTTTACCCTCATCATCCCCTACACTCTGGTAACCACTAAACTACTATCTGTGTCTATGAGTTTTTGTGTTTTTTTTTTTGTTTGTCTTGTTCCTTTGTTGTTTTCAGTATTATGTACCACATATCAGTGAAATAGTATGGTTCTTGACAGAAAATTTTCAATCACCTTATTTCCAAGATTTGTTTTCAATAATTGAAATTGCTTAAAGCCTCAAAAGCTAAGTTTTTAATGTTCCATGAGTTGTAGAAAATTTCCCACCATATTTGGAAAATATTGTAATCATAATTTATAAGATTCATAAGTTCACTCACATTGTAGGACACACTGCAGTACCTGCAGTCATAAGTTTACAAAGCAGTTTTTCAGTAACTCAAACTTTCCTAAACTATATTGGTTAAGGGCAGCAAAGACAAAAAGCCCACACCACCAAACTGAAGCATTTCAACATCAGCTGTGTCAACCCAGTTTTGTAGTTCGATTACTTACTTTTCATACAAAATACTTATAAACTTAGATAACTATAATATATTTTATAATAAATAGAGTATCTCCTATTTTATGAGTACAATTATACATTACGTGTCACGACTACCAATTCTAAGTATATTTTCTGCTCCACGGTTTTTTTTTTTTTAATCCAGTAAGATTATTATTACGTCATGGTGCTGTGCTTCACCAAAATTCGTGTTTATTTTACCATGACAAAAACAAATGATTTTATGTTCAGTATTGAACTTCTAAACTGAATTTATAACAGCTCTCACACCAAAAAAAGTCTTATTTTCAATGATCAACAGAATGAACTTCCAAGTGCTGAATTTTGATTTCAGGAATTGGATGAAACAAATCAAATTTTACTAGAATTAACTGATTTTCTTTGTGAAACATCTTAGAACTGACACAAAACTAGCTTCACTAAGTTCTTGCAAAGTTCTTCTCTTGTTAATGGAGCCAACACATCAACAGGTTTGTTTCACACTTGTACATTCATCAAAATTGCTTGAAATTGACAATAAACGAAATTTACTTAGAATACTCATTTGATCTAAATGATGAGTTTTGCTTTATAGAGTGCTATATCAACACATCTTCTACAGATGCACATGTTAGCCTTCTTCTTAATTGACCTACAAAGCTTTGAGGCAGAAGCTTCTATGGTGATATGTATCTTCTGGTTTCCATGGTCAGTGACAACTTGTCACTGTTGGGAAAGGTAAAAACAGTCAGACAATTTGAATGTCACACAGTCTCACTACCTTCCATATTCATTGTTTCATTTTTTTGAACATGAATATTCATATTTTAGCTCATGACTACCAAAAGGCTTACTTAAAAATTTAAAAAGCATTACTAGTCAATTAAATAGATTTACACCACAAAATAGGAAGAACTGAAGAGTAGGATGGCCAAGACACTGGTGTCTGAACATAATCCATTTGCACATATGAGGTCAGACAATTAAGGTCGTGAACTTGTTGCAATGATGTTACTAACCATTTTTGATATCAGAGGGATTATTTATTATGATTTTATACCAACTGGACAAACAGTTAGCCAAGTTTGTTATTTGGAAATGCTGAAAAGTCTGCATGAAAATGTTAGACGAAAACGGCCTGAATTTTTTGCCAACAATTCATGGCTTTTGCACACCAGCTCAGAAGGCACTGTTTGTGAGGAAGTTTTTAGCCAGTAAACAAATAACTGTATTGGAACACCCACCCTAGTCGCTTGATCTGGCCCCCGATGACTTCTTTCTTTACCCAAAGATAAAGGAAATACTGAAAGGAAGACATTTTGATGACATTCAGGACATCAAGGGTAATACGACGATAGCTCTGATGGCCATTTGAGAAAAAGAGTTACAAAATTGCTTTGAAGGGTGGACTAGGAGCTGACATTGGTGCATAGCCTCCCAAGGGGAGTACTTCGAAGGTGACCATAGTGATCTTCAACAATGCGATATGTAGCACTTTTTCTAGGATGAGTTTGCGAACTTAATTGTCATACCTTGTAGAGCTACTGGAATGTTGCCCTTAAAAGAAGGTCAGCCACATTGGGCCTGAGGGCCATGGAACATGAGGTGGTCAGTGGTGTCTTTGCAATTAACACACGACAAGATGCACTGCAGAAGCAATTCAACAAAATGAAAGTTCCCATTCCAACTTACGTTACTATAACTGTTAATAACAATACTTCTTTGAGAAATGAAGAATTCCAAGCAAATGTAAAACCCAAAAGGACCATCACAGGCACACAGGAAGGTATGATAATCGGACCTTCAGTAAAACTGCACCCACTATGTATCTCTTCTCAAACCCAGAGGCTTTATATAACCCATACTGTAAATTGTTTTCCCAGCCACTGATTCAAAGATAATCTTTTAGTGGAGATCAAGTAAGCGCAACACCATGGTGTGTGTGTGTGTGTGTGTGTGTGTGTGTGTGTGTGTGTGTGTCTAGTAAGCATTCCACATTAGCAGCAAGTCAGATTCATGATGAAAAGGCTCTTAGAAATGGAAGGTGAGTTAATTCAGGGAACAATAAAGCTCCACAGAAATGCACAGGTTGAAATATTCAAACAATGATATCAGTAAGAGGAAATTGCTGTGCCTACTCATTGGATTAAAACATAGAACAGCTCTTGAATACATAAAGATTTTAAACAATCCTCCTTAATGAACATGTACTGTTAATAGAAATTGCAAAGTTCCATTAACTTTTAACACAAATAGGTTATAAATTGCTTCTCCCATTTTTCTCTTTTATAAGATCATGTATTAAATCAAGCAAGAAGCAGAGCAAGATTAAAGAATGCTATGATCAAAAATTGTGCTTTTAGCAGCCTAATGCTAAAAAAATTGGGAACTTGAGGTTACTTTTCCTCTAGAGGAGAAAACAATGGGTGAAAATTGTTGCTACTTCTAGAGGTTTTTTGATGATTTACAAATAGCTTAATTCTAATATGTTGTTTTCTAAACTCGTTATTTTAAAATCAAGTGTCTCTAATATTTTAAATAAATATTATGAAATTTCATGAAACTTTGAGTTGTTCTTCCAATAAAAGCATTTTAAAGTATTGCAATCATTTTCTTGGGTCTTTCTAAAAGTCTTTTTTAGATTGTTTCAATGATAAGGAGCAGAGGAACAGATAATTACATCAAACTTCCAATTAATACTCCTGTCTGCAGCTGCTGCCTCACTACCACATATACTCACATATTCTGCCTGTGTCCCAAGGCTCCATCTTCCACAGCGTGCATTCACTCACTCTCTCATCTCCTGTGTCCTCTTCGAGGAGTGCTCCCAACTGTGGTTTCCTGAACCCTGCTTCTTCAGATACCTTTCATAACCTATTTTGTTGCTTCTTCCAGAAATGTATTGAACTCTCATCCATGGCCCTCATCCATTCTCCTCACAGTGTTTAACCTCTTCCCTCCAGGTACTTCCACAGTAGTGGGTCTGGCAAGGGAGAGGACAGAGATAGTACCTTCAGTCTGGACTTTTAGCTGGAAGATGGAGGAAATTCCTTTAAAAAACAAAACTTTGTTTTAGAAAATACTTCTGCAAAAAATAAGAAGGAAAAAATTCTAATGCGTCCAAAGTGTTATTCTCAAGTTTATCCTAATTATTCATTTTAATTTTTTCAATAATTTACCATTTTTACAAATTATGGCACATTTTTGTGCAAAAATAGTAAGAGAGTGACAGACAGTGCCAAACTCCATGAAGAACAGAGGGGTTGTTCAAAGAAAAAGGAAGGGGAGGGGTCAACACGATGAGCAAAAACATGATGTCCTGTGACAACGGGGGCTTTGGAATCAGACAGGCTGTGTCCAAAATCTTGGATTTTCCACTTCCTAACTGTGTGACTTTGGACAACTTTCCCAACCCCTCTGAGCTGTTTTCTCATGTAGGAAAAGGGTGAAATAAACCTTCTGTGAAAGTTTGGAATGTCCAATGAGAAAAACATATATAAAATGTCCAGGTCATATTTGACTACCAGTAAATATTGCCCTCAAGCTTATACTGAACCTCTCTCTCTCTCCCTCTCACACAGATATAGATGATATAGATATAAATCATAGATATAGATATAGATATGTATATAGATAGATAGATACAGATATTTATAGATATGCATACAGATATATATAGATATATAGATAGAGATGTATAGATATATACAGACATATCAGTATATAGATGATATATTGGATTATATACTACAGTGAAAACAAAGAATCTCCAAGTTATAATTTCAATATTCTGTGAACAATTAACTCTAAAAATATGACTTATTCCATACCCTGGAAAGTATATTATATTTCTCAACAAAAAAAGAAAAAAAGCTAGAGCAGCAGAGATACCAGCATCATTTCATAGTCAAAGATTATCTTATAATTCTGGGTCAAAAAATAAAAGTTAAAAAAATAACTGGATGTTTAAAACAAACAAACAAAATCATGAACTCTTCTGTTCAGTTCACAAGTGCTGTCACTTTTCCATTGTTTTGAAATTCTATGGATATATTACTGTGTGTACTTTTTCAACGTCATTACACAGACGCTGAATTTCACTGGCATGTTTTACTTCTTATTGAGTGTTCTAACCATACATTGGAAGTTGTAACTGAGGCTATGTCTATGTGGCATGGAATTAACTTCCGTAAACACCATTAATAATTAGAATAAAAGCTAGAGGAAAAAGATAAATAATTCAATAAAAGAATAGTTGTGTCATGCTAATATCTACACAATCAGAAAACATATCGATTAAAAGTGTTAAGCTTATTTACAGTGGCCAAGACAGGAAACAACCAAAGTGTCCTTCGATAAATGATTAGATAAAGAAGATGTGGTATATATGCACAATGGAATACTATTCTGCCATAAGAAAACATGAAATAGTACCATTTGCAACAACATGGATGGATCTTGAGACTATTATGCTAAACGAAATAAGTCAGACAGAAAAAGTCAAGAACCCTATGATTTCACTGATATGTCGTATATAAAACTGAAAACAATAAAAGAACAAGACAAACAAATGAAGAAACAAAAATGCATATACACAGACAATAGTTTAGTGGTTACCAGAGAGTAAAGGGGGAAGGGGGTGGTAGATGAGATAAAGGGGATCAAATATATGGTGATAGAAGGAGAACTGACTCTGGGTGATGAACACACAATGTGATATATAGATGATGTACTACAGAATTGTACACCTGAAATCTATGTAACTTTACTAACAATTGTCACCACAATAAACTTTAATTAAATAAAAAAGTGTTAAGTTCATGTTTTTCTAATTAATGTAAACATACTAAATTCTCTAGAAGTTACACTGAAATAATCCTGTACAGAGATCTGGGAGATAGATTTTAGATCTAAGAAAGCCATGTCGATAGATTATTAACATGGAGATTGGGCCATTAGACACAACATATCAATTGACATAATCACATTAGATAATATAATTCTCAAGTTAACCTTATTATTTGAACTGTTCTACCTTCATTGTAGATAGTGGAACACCAAATTAAATAGTAAATGCAATCAGCATTTTAATATATACCAATGAATTTTATAAATCTCTCTCTTTCCATTCCATTTTTACTTTTTCCTTTGCTTCCTTTTTATCTTTAAAACAGAACGGGTCAAATACACTTTATCTACAAGACTGTCAGTTCCAGAGGCTGTGTGACAGGAAGAATAAATAGTGAGGTACGACTTCTAATCTGCATTAGCTGTGTGACCCTAAACAACTTCTTAAAAATGGAAATAATAAAGCTTGGAACAGATCTGTCCTAATTAGAACTGTATCCCCAAATATTAAGAAAGTTCCTTTGCATAAAAAGTGCTCCATAAATATTGGTGAATTAATGTAATTCATTCATTACATGAATGAATTAATAAAACCTATACAATTGGGATTAATATAATGATTTAATCAGTAGTGTCTAGTAAAGTGGCACATAAAAAGTGTTCAATAAAAGGCAGTGGTAGCTAAGAATTATTTATTGCAATTTACTTGCCCAGAAAAATTAAAAGAATAAAGTTAAAAATCACAGATCAATTACATGTAATATGCTGCCAGTTGAACTAAGCAAATTGCAATCCCGTATCTTGCTCTGAATTCTCACAATCAAACAGACGTGGACATCTCCATTACATCCTAAGATAATTTTCATCAGTTTTATAATTCACATTGCAATAAAATTCAATAAATATTTAAATAATAATATTTAAATTATTAAATAATAATTTAAAATGCACAGTTCAGTAGTTTTAGTGCATTCACATAACATGCTACCATCACTACTATCTAATTTTAGAAAATTTCCTTAATAGAAAAGAGGAACCCCATACCTGTTAGTGATCACTCCCAACCCACCCTGCATCGAACCCCTAGAAAAACATTAACCTTCTGTCTCTGAAGACTTATCTATTCAAAACGTTTTATA
This sequence comes from Rhinolophus hipposideros, assembly GCF_964194185.1. NCBI lineage: Eukaryota > Metazoa > Chordata > Mammalia > Chiroptera > Rhinolophidae > Rhinolophus > Rhinolophus hipposideros. The sequence goes on from NC_138059.1 coordinate 50,559,903, forward strand.
TAAATAGAATCATAAAACACGTGGCCTTTTTGTGACTGTCTCCTTCCACTTAGCATAATGATTTTTAAAGTTCATCTATGTTGTATCATGTGTCAGTAATTCACACCAAAAAGGTATGCCACAGTTTTTTTATCCATTCATCAATTCATAGCCAATGGGTTGTTTCCACTATTAGTAATGGTGCTGCTTATGGACATTTTTATACACCATTTTGTATGACATTTATTTTCATTTGATTTGGATATATACCTAAGAGTGTAATTTCTGCATCTCTTGGCAACTACATTTATAATAATTTAAGGAACTGCCATTTGTTTTCCAAAGTGACTGCATCATTTTACATTTTCATCAGCAATGGATGAGAGTTCCAATTTCTCAAAATCTTAGCCATCGATTGTTTATTATATCCATTCAAATGGGTTTGAAGTGGTATTTTACTGAGGTTTTGATTTATATTCCCTAATACAAATGATGTTGAACATCTTTTAATATTTTTATTAGACATTTATATATCTAATTTGTAGAAAGGTCTATTTAAGTAAGACCTATTTAAATAAATAAGAAATATATTCCATTCTTAAAAAGGGTTATTTGTCTTCATTGTTGAGTTATGGGATCTCTTTATGTATATATCACAGATACTAGATCCTTATCAGATTTAGTCTGCAAACATTTTTTCCCATTGTGGGTTTACTTTTCACTTTCTTAATAGTGTCCTTTGCAACACAAAAGTTTTTAATTTTGACGAAGTCCAGATTATTTATTTATTTTTCCTTGGTTGCTCATGCTCTTGGTGTCATACCTAAGAAACCATTGTTTTAGCTAAGGTTACACTGATTTAATTTTGTTTTCTTCTAAGAGTTTTTCTTCTAAGGTCTTTGGGCATTCTTCCAACAATAACAGAAAACATTATTTTCAAGTCTATTCTGGATATTTCATGTAAGTGGAATTATAGAATATTTGTCTTTTTGTGACTGACTTATTTCACTTAGCATAATGTTTTCAAAGTTTATCCATGTTATAGTATGTATCAGAGCTTCATTCCTTTTTATGGCTAAGTAATATTTCATTGTATGTATTTGCCTCATTTTATGTACACATTCCTCCACTGATAGATACTTGGATTACTTCCTATTTCCTATTGTTTTGACTATTGTGAATAATGCTGAAATGAACATTAGTGTACAAATATCTGAGATCTTGTTTTCAGTTCTTTTATGTGGATGCCTACTGGTAGATTGCTGATTCACATGGTAATTCTATATTTGGCTCTTTGAGAAACTGCCAAACTTTTTTTTACAGAGGTTGTACAAGTGTTCTAATTTTACCACTTCCTCACCAACATTTGAGATTTTCTGGGGTTTTGATGATGATCATGATGATGATTATCATCCTAATAGGTGTGAAGTGGTATCTCATCGTGGTTTGATTTTCATTTCCCTAATGACTAAATATATTCAGCATCTTTTTATGTGTTTATTGACCTTATGTATACCTTATCTGGAGTAGTGTCTATTCAAATGTTTGCCTATTTTCAAAATTGGGCTCTTTGTCTTTTTGTTACTGAGTTTCAAGTGTTTAAAAATATATTCTAGATATTAAACTCTTATCAAATATATGACTTACAAATATATCCTACTTTTCTGTAAGGTGTCTTCACTTTTATGATAATGTTATTTGATGCACAAAAGGTTTATTTTAATGAGGTTTAATTCATCTACTTTTTTTTCTTTTTCTACTGATGTTTTTGGTGTTTTATTTAAGAACCATTACCAAAAAAAAAAAAAAAAAAAAAAAAAAAAAAAGAATCCATTACCAAATAAAAGGTAATGAAGATTTACCTCTATGATTTCTTCTAAAAATTTTATGGATTTAGCTCTGACATTTATGTCATTACCCATTTGGAGTTAATTTTTGTATACTCATATGGTGTAAGATAAGGGTCCAAAGTCATTCTTTTTCACATGGAAATCCAATTGTCCCAGAACTATTTGTTGAAAGGCTATTGTATTTTCACTTTGAGTGGATTGGACACCTTTGTCAAAAATAAATTATATATATATATATATATATATATATATATATATATATATATATATATATATATATATATATTCTCAATTGTATTTGATTGATCTACATGTCTATCCCTGTGCCACTACCTCACTGTTTTGATTAGTGTAACTGTGTAGCAAGTGTTGAAATTGAGATGTGTGATTCCTCAAACTTTGTTCTTTTTTATTTTAAGATTAGTTTTAATATTTGTGGTGTGTACAATTCTATATGTACTTAGCATTGACTTTTACTTATGAAGCTATTGAAATTTCATAAGGATTGTATTGACTCTGTAGATAATTTTAGGTAGTATCAAAATCTTACCAATATTAAGTCTTCTTATCCAAGAACATCGATGTCTTTCTATTTATTTAGGTCTTCATTAATTTCTTTTACTATTTTTTGTAGTTTTCAGTGTACAGATCTTTTCTTTCCTTGGTTAAATTTGTTCCTACGTATTTTATTCTTTAGATGTTGTTGTAAATGGGATTACTTTCTTAATCTTCTTTCAGATTATCCATTGCACATGTATAAGAACATAACTGATTTGGGGTGTTAATTATGTATCTTATAAATTTACTAAATGTATTTATTAGCTCTAGTAGCTTTTCTTTGACTTTTTTTCTATATATAGTACAATATCATTTGAAAATAAGCATAGTTTTGCTTCTTTTTTAACAATTTAAATGACATTTATATCACTTTCTTACTTAATTTCTCTGACTATAAACTCCAGTACAATATTGAATAACAGTGGTGAAAGCATTAAGTGTTTTCTAATTTATTGTGTGGTTTCTTCTTTGACTTATTTGTTGTTGTTTAATTACCACATATTTGTAAATTTTCTACTTTTATTTCTGGAGGTGATTTGTAGCTTTATTTCATCGTGACCTGAAAATGATACTTAGTATAATTTCAATCTTTTAAAAAATATTATTCCAACTTGTTTTGTGTTCTCACATACAATCTAACCTGGTGAAATTTCCATGTACACTTGAGAAGAATATATATTCTACTATTGTTGAGTGGAGTGATATATATATATTTATATATATATATAAAATCTGTTAGTTCTAGTTGGTTTAGTGTCATTCAAGTCATATAAAGATTTAATATTATGGTATAACAACATAAGTACAGAGGGGGATGAACATGTATAGGCCCAGTGTTTTTGTATGCTTTTCAAATTGAGTCAGTATCAAGTCAAGTATGTTGTTTTAAACTTTGAATGTTAAATGTATTCTCAATGGTTACCACAGATAAAATGTCTTGAAAATATTTTAAAAAGGAAATGAGATCAAATATAAGGTGATGGAAGGAGAACACACTCTGGATGCTGAACACACAGTGTGATATATAGATAATATATTACAGAACTGTACACCTGAAACTTATGTAACTTTACTAACAACTGTTACCCCAATAAACTTTAATTTAAAAGAAAGGAAATGGGAAAGGAATAAAAGTGGCTCACTGCAAAAAATAAACTAAACTTAAAATAAATCTGTAATGGAGTAAAGGAGAGCCAAAACTCTATAAGACACACAGAAAACAAATAAAAAAATGGCAGAAGTAAGTCCTTTTTATCAGTAATTACTTGAAGTGTAAATGGATCAAATTCTTTAATGAAAAGATAGAGATTGGCAGAACAGATTAAAAAAAAAAACAAATTATGTGCTGTTCACAAGAAATTTACTTTACATCCAAAAACAGAAACAGATTAAAAGGGAAAGAATGGGAAAATATATTCTATACAAGTAGTAGCAAAAAGAGAGCAGGGCTAGCTATACTAATATCAGACAAAATAGACTTTAAATAAAAAAAGATTACAAGAGACAACAAAGGATATTATATATTTTTTTTTTTTGGATTATTTATTTATTTATTTATTTGTAGTAATATTTTCTCGTTTTCAATTTTTTTTTTTTATTAATTAATTTATTTATTAGTTTCAGGTGTACAAAACAAGGTAATACTTAGACGTTCATCAAAAGGGTCAATTAATCAAGAAGATGTAACAACTATAAACTGATATACACCAAATAACAGAGCACCAAAATAAATGAAGTAAATATTGCCAGAATTGAAAGAAGAAATAGATGGTTCTACAATAGAACCATCTATTTAATTAGAGTCTGCAATACTTCATTTCCAGAAATGAGTAGATTATATAGGCAGAAGTTTAGTAAGGAAAGTGAGGACTTGAGTAAATTTTATCTTTATAGACTGTGTGACAAAAGCATACATTTATATTCATTTATATATTTGTTTTTAAAATCTCATTGTACATAAAAGGTGGCATTAAAAATAAAAAATACAATATTTTCAATTTTATATTTGTCCATATATTTACCTTTAACAGAGATCTTTACTTTTTTATATCATTTTGAGTTACTGTCTATTGTCCTTTCATTTAAACCTGAGGGACTTCTTTAACATTTCTTGTAGGGCAGCTCTACTGGTAACAAACTCCCTCAGCTTTTGCTTATTTTGGAAATGTCTTAATTTTTCCCTCATTTGTGAGGGAGAATCCATACTGGTTATAGATTTATTAATTGACAAGGTTTATTCTTTCATCATTTTAAATATGTCACCACACTGTCTTTTGGAATACAAAGTCTGATAACAAATTTTCTGTTAATCTTATTGAAGATCCGTTGTATGAGATGCATTGGTTTACTCTTCCTGCTTTCAAGATTCTCTCTTTGTCGTGGTCTTTCAATAGTTTGACTATAGTGTGTCTCAGTGAGATCTCTTTAAGTTTATTCTACATAAAGTTTGTTTAGCTTTTGGAATTGTACATTCATATATTTAATCAAACTTGGGAAGTTTTTGGACATTATTTCTTCAAATATTGCTTTTGCCTTTTTCTCCCTCTCTTCTGCTTTGGAACACTCATAATGTATCTGTTCATGTGCCTAATGGTGTCCCACTGTATCTTAGGCCTGTTCACTTTCTTTTTTTTTTTTTTTTAATTTATTGGGATGACAATTGTTAGTAAAATTACATAGATTTCAGGAGTACAATTCTATACCACATCATCCATAAATCCCATTGTGTGTTCACCACCCAGAATCAGTTCTCCTTCCATCACCATATATTTGATTCCCCTTACCCTCATCTTCCACCACCCAAACCCCTTACCCTCTGATAACCACTAAACTATTGTCTGTGTCTATGAGTTTTTGTTTCTCATTTGTTTGTCTTGTTCTTTTGTTGTATTTGGTTCATGTACCACACATCAATGAAATCATATTGTTCTCTGCTTTTTCTGACTGACTTATTTCACTTAACATTATACTCTCAAGATTCATCCATGTTGACTCAAATGTTCTTACATCATCTTTTCTTACAACTGAATAGTATTACATTGTATATATATACCACAACTTCTTTATCCATTCATCTATCGAAAGATATTTTGGCTCTTTCCATGTCTTGGCCACCGTAAACAAAGCTGCAAAAAACATTTGAGCACACGTGTCTTTATGGATAAATGTTTTCAGATATTTTTGGGTAGATACCCAAAAGAAGGATTGCTGGGTCATATGGTAATTCTATTCATAATTTTTTGAGGAACCTGCACACTGCCTTCCATAACGGCTGCAACGGTCTGCATTCCCACCAACACTGTATGAGGGTTCCTTTTTCTCCACAGCCTCTCCAACACTTGTTACTATTTGTCTTGTTGATGATTGCCATTCTGGGTGAGCCACTCTGGGTGACTGGGGTGAGGTGATATCTCATTGTGGTTTTTATTTGCATTTCTCTGATGATTAGTGATGCTGAGCATTTTTTCATACGTTCATTTGCCATTCCTATGTCCTCTTTGGAGAAATGTCTCTTCACGTCCTCTGCCTATTTTTCAATTGGGTTGTTTGTTTTTTTCTGTTGAGTTTCATGAGTTCCTTGTATATTTTGGATATTAGCCTCTAATGGGAGACACTGTTTGAAAAAATCTTCTCCCATTTAGTCGGTTGCCTCTGTATTTTGTCGATGGTTTGTTTTGCTGTGCATAAGCTTTTAAGTTTCATATAGTCCCATTCGTTTATTTTAGCTTTTACTTCCACTGCCTTTGGAGTGAAATTCATAAAATGCTCTTTGAACACAAGGTCCATAAGTTTAGTACCTATGTTTTCTTCAATGCAGTTTATTGTGTCAGGTCTTATGCTTAAGTCTTTGATCCATTTTGAATTAATTTTGGTACAGGGTGACAGATAGCAGTCCAGTTTCATTCTTTTGCACGTGGCTATCCAATTCTCCCAGCACATGTATTGAAGAGGCTGTCTTTCCTCCATTGTATGTTTTCAGTTTCTTTGTCAAATTATCTGTCCATATTTATGTGGTTTTATTTCTGGGTTGTGAATTCTATTCCATCAGTCTATGTGTCTATTTTTCTGCCAATACCATGCTTGTTTTGATTATTGTAGCCCTGTAGTACAAGCTAAAGTCAGAGAGTGTGATACCTCCAGTATTGTTCTGTTTTCTTAAGATTGCTTTGGCTATTCGGGGTCTTTTGTGGATCCAAACAAATCTGATGATTTTTTGTTCTATTTCTTTAAAAAATGCTATTGGGATTTTGATGGAGATTGCATTAAATCTGTATATTGCTTCGGGTAATATGGCCATTTTAACTATGTTGATTCTTCCAATCCATGAGCATAGAATGTCTTTCCATTTCTTTGTGTCTTCTTCAATTTCTTTCAAAAACGTCTTATAGATTTCAGCATATAAATCATTCACATCCTTGGTTAAGTTTATTCCTAGGTATTTATTCTTTTTGCTGCAATTGCAAAAGGGAGTGTTCTTTGTATTTCTTTTTCTGAGATTTCACTGTTAGTATATAGGAATGCAATGGACTTTTGTACATTGATTTTGTAGCCAGCAACTTACTGTATTCGTAGATTGTTTCTAACAGCTTTTTGGTGGAGTCGTTAGGCATTTCTATATATAGCATCATGTCATCTGCAAAGAGTGACAATTTAACTTCTTCATTCCCAATTTGGATGCCTTTTATTTCTTTCTCTTGCCTGATGGCTCTGGCAAGGACTTCCAACACTATGTTGAAAAGCAGAGGTGATAGGGGATAGCCCTGTCGTGTTCCTGAATGTAGAGCAAAGGGCTTCAGTTTTTCACCATTAATTATGAGATTAGCTGAGGGCTTGTCATAGATGGCCTTTATTATGTTGAGGTATTTTCCTTCTATACCTATTTTATTAAGTGTTTTAATCATAAATGGATGTTGTATCTTGTCAAATGCTTTCTCTGCATCAATTGATATAATCGTATGATTTTCGTCCTTTATTTTGTTGATGTGATGTATCACATTGATGGATTTGCGGATGTTGAACCATCCTTGTGCCCCAGGGATGAACCCCACTTGGTCATGATGAATGATCTTTTTAATGCATTGTTGTATTCAATTTGCTAAAATTTTGTTTAGGATTTTTGCATCAGTATTCATCAGAGATATAGGTCTGTAGTTTTCTTTTTTTGTGTTGTCCTTACCAGGTTTTGGTATCAGGGTAATGTTGGCCTCATAAAATGAGTTAGGGAGTACTGACTCTTCTTCAATTTTTGGAAGAGTTTGAGGAGGATTGGTATTAGATCCTCTTTGAAGGTTTGGTAGAATTCTCTAGTGAATCTATCTGGTCCCGGACATTAGCTTTTAGGAAGGTTTTGGATGACTGATTCAATTTCTTTACTGTGATTGGTCTGTTTAGATTTTCCAGTTCTTCATGGTTCAGCCTTGGAAAGCTATATGTTTCTAAGAACTTGTCCATTTCTTCTATGTTATTGAATTTGGTGGCATATAGTCCTTCATAGTATTCTTGCATGATCCTTTGTATTTCTGTGGTGTCTGTAATAACTTCCCCTTTTTCATTTCTGATTTTGTTAATTAGTGTCTTCTCTCTTTTTATCTTAGTGAGTCTAGCTAAAGGTTTGTCGATTTCATTAATTTTTTCAAAGAACCAGCTCTTTGTCACATTAATTTTTTCTATTGTCTTTTTATTCTCTATTTCATTGAGCTCTGCTCTGCTTTTTGTTATTTCCTTTCTTCTGCTGATCTTGGGTTTCACTTGTTCTTCTTTTTCAAGTTTTTTAAGGTGTAACATGAGTTTATTTATTTGGGATTTTTCTTGTTTCTCAGATGGGCCTGTAATGATATAAATTTCCCTCTTAAAACTGCTTTCGCTGCATCCCAAAAATTTTGGTAGGATGTATTTTCCTTGTCATATGTTTCTATGTGTCTTTTGAGCTCTCCTCTAATTTCTTCTTTGAACCAGTCGTTCTTTAAAAGTATGTTGTTTCTCTTTTGGAGACTTTTCACTTTCTTTCTGAGCTGTCTTGTTGCCTTGGTTATTCATGGCAATTACTGATTTATTATTTATCTTCCTAGACATCTACAGGAGTGGGTCCTGCAACAGGTTGATAGGAAGAGGTCTTTCTTTTGTTTTCCAATACTTGTTGGTAGAATGTTTTATTTTCTCTCTGACTGCAGCCTTTTTTTTCTCTCTCTCTCACAGTAGTGCTATGTTTTCTTTGCGCTATTCCAGCTTCTCACTCAATGGGGGGATTCCCTGGGAGACGGGCCCCTCCTCTGTTAACAATTCACCTGGTTTATAGGGTGCCACGTCCCTGTGGAGGTGCGGAGAGCTTTTGAAGTTCCAAAAGTCTTTCTGCACCAGATTCAGAGCCCGTATGTTTCAGCAGTTCTGTTTACTCCAGCAGAAATCCGCCCAGATAGGTGGGGCCAGGGGTGGGGTGAGTTGTGTGAGGTGGCCCAAAGCAATGGCGGGGACCACCACCACAGCCGGTCCGCTTCCACAGCTCCATTCCCTTTGCCGGAACTGGTTGGGCTGCGAATCTGTGTCTGTGGTCCACAGTTCTCAGAATAGCAAATATTCTGTTCTTTTGATCTGACACTGCTACTGTTCTGCTTCTAGCACTGGGCAGGTGGGAGCTGGGTGAGCTCTGGGAGGGTAGGAAAGGGTGGATTAGTCTCAGTGCCTAAGGCTTCCGTTCTCTGCTTGGCAGTGAGGGCTTAAACAACCGTTTTCAGCCTTCATCCCTCAGTCTTTTCTCCAAGGTCTATGCCGTGACCATTGGGTTTAGCCGTGTTATATCTGTCCCCTCAGCCCTGTGGGCCATAAGTGGAGTCCTAGCAGTGCGAGTTCTTCCCTCTCACTCAGCTGCAGTAGTTCCAGGATGCAGCGAGCTCGGAGTTAGGTCTGTGTCCTGCGCCCGTGGGCTCCATCTCTCCGCACTTCTCCCTTCCCTCCTCCCCCTCCCGCGGGATTTTCCCACCTTTAGGTGAATTCAGTAGTGGGCCTCTTTGTCTTGCCTGTCTGCTGTGCAGGGAATCCTTTGTGGAGTTATTGTTGTTTGATAAGTTGTAAATTCCAGGGGAGTTTTACAGAGAATCACCTCACACTGCCATTTAAAAATGACGTGTCTTTTCACTTTCTTCATTCTTCTTTCTTTCTGTTCCTCATACTCAATAATTTCAATTTTCCTATCTTCAAGTTCACTGACTTTTTAAAAAAACTGTTCAGATCTGTTGTTGAACCCCTTTCTTAATTTTTCATTTCTGTTATTGTAATTTTCATCTCAAGAATTTCTGTTGAAATTTCATTTTTTTCACTTCTCTGTCTTTAATGATATTCTCATTTTGTTCACACATAGTTTTCTTGATTTATTTTATTCCTTTCGATCTTAGAGCATATTTGAGATAGTTGTTTTAAAGTATTAGTCTGACAAGTCCAATGTCTGGCCTTCCTCAAGGACAGAATCTGTCTGCTTATTTTGATCCTTTGAGCCATAATTTCCTGTTTTTTCTTTTTTGTATGTTTTGTGATTTCTTTTTTAATGGACAATTTGACTGTTATAATATTACAACTCTGAAAATCAAATTCACTCCTCAGTGTTTGAATTTTTTAACAATTGAAAGTTGTAATACTTCAATTGTTTAGTGATTTTCCCAAACTACTATTGCAAATACTGTATTTCTTTTTGGTGTAATCACTGAAATGTCTATCCTTCAGTTGTGTCCAGCTTGTGTTTTGTCAGAAATGTCCTTGAATTTCAGGAGCTCTTCCAGTCTTTTCACATTGTACTATTCCTAGGGATCAGCCCAATGTAAAAGCTTGAGTTAGGGATGGTTGGGTGGGTTCGGGTCTTTTCTGAACATGTGACTTGCTCTGGAATGAATGTGGCTTTTAAAATTCCCCAGTGATAACTATTTCTTTTAAATGTCCTCCCCACACACGACTAATTCGGAATCTGCATTGGGCTGGTGAACTCTATTTGTCCACACTGGGACTGTGCCTTACCCAACTCCTGCAACACCAGAGGTACTTTCCACAACTGCCAGCCAACTCCACTCACCTCACCCCAGGATGCTGTTTCAGCAGCAAACAGCTGGCTTCAACTGATGTGCCACTTTTGCAGCAGCCGCCAGCCCCAGCCCATGCTACACCCATTCTTGGACAACTCTCAGTGGTGGGTGTGCTCAAATCAAACAGCAGCTGGCCTCCATGTGCTCTGAGACTTTAGCAAAGGGCTCTTGGCTTAGCATTAGCAACAAAGCAGAATCTAGATTACCGGGTAAACAACGTTCACTCCATCCTGGTGATTCCCTGAGATCCTGCCTTACCCAACTCAGGTACCACACAAGGCTTTATCAGTGGCTGAATGTCATAGGCAGCTGGAAGGCAGCAACAGACTTTAGGGTTCCCTGGGCTTTTTGTAGAGCTACTCCAGTCCTGGTACTTGGGACAGCCATCCTTGGTTCACAGTGTGGTCTCTCCTACATGCCTTAAGGTCCACACAGGAAGCGATCATCTATGAATCACTTTGTAGTTCCCACCAGTTAGTCTTGTGCTAGACACAGGCAGCTACAGAACTGGGCCTGCATTGGAGCCCCTCCCAAGAGGCCTTAGAACTAAAATATCAGGGTGTTGTCTTCAGACCACAGTAGAGCACCACCCAATTAGCCCCACAAGTGGCACACCCAAAGAGCAGTCACAACAGGCACCAGAGACTGCTGGGGAAAATCTCACTGCATGGGGTAAGGCCCCTCACACAGCATCCCATAAGCAGTGGATGTGGCCAAATCCCATAGTCCCATAGTCAGTCAGCCTGAAGGTCAATCCCACTCATTGAATTGCCAGCAGCAATCAAGTCTCAAATACAACAGGAACAAACACACAACACACACAAGAGACATTTTTGGAGAACCCAGTGCAGGTAATCAGGGAAATTGTGCCACTGGGTCCCACAGAACACCTACTACAAAAGGCAACCTGGTGAAGACTGAGAGACTACTTAATATTTAATACCCAGAAACAAACACACAGAAGCAGACAAAATGAGGAAACAAAGAAATATATCCCGGTTGGCTGCGTTAGGCCTTCCCCGGGAGACGCAAAGGCGTGGGAGCCTGAGAACTTAGTAAGTAAAAGTGAAAGCTTACGCTCCAAACCTGTTTCACCGCGTCCAAAACGGAGGATGAAGATTGAGGAGGTGAAGAGCACCACGAAGACGCAGCGCATCGCCTCCCACAGCCACGTGAAGGGGCTGGGGCTGGACAAGAGCGGCCTGGCCAAGCAAGCGGCCTCGGGGCTCGTGGGCCAGGAGAACGCGCGAGAGGCATGTGGAGTGATAGTAGAATTAATCAAAAGCAAGAAAATGGCTGGAAGAGCTGTCTTGTTGGCAGGACCTCCTGGAACTGGCAAGACAGCTCTAGCTCTGGCTATTGCTCAGGAGCTGGGTAGTAAGGTGCCTTTCTGCCCCATGGTGGGGAGTGAAGTTTATTCTACAGAGATCAAGAAGACAGAAGTGCTGATGGAGAACTTCCGCAGGGCGATTGGGCTGCGGATAAAGGAGACCAAGGAGGTTTATGAAGGCGAAGTCACAGAGCTAACTCCGTGTGAGACAGAGAACCCCATGGGGGGGTATGGCAAAACCATTAGCCATGTAATCATAGGACTCAAAACAGCCAAAGGAACCAAACAATTGAAACTCGACCCCAGCATTTTTGAAAGTTTGCAAAAAGAACGAGTAGAGGCTGGAGATGTGATTTACATTGAAGCCAACAGTGGAGCCGTGAAGAGACAGGGCAGGTGTGATACCTATGCCACAGAATTCGACCTTGAAGCTGAAGAGTATGTCCCCTTGCCAAAGGGGGATGTGCACAAGAAGAAAGAAATCATCCAGGATGTGACCTTGCATGACTTGGACGTGGCCAATGCTCGGCCCCAGGGGGGACAAGACATCCTATCTATGATGGGCCAGTTAATGAAGCCGAAGAAGACAGAAATCACAGATAAACTTCGCGGGGAGATTAACAAGGTGGTGAACAAGTACATTGATCAGGGCATTGCTGAGCTGGTTCCAGGTGTGCTCTTTGTTGACGAGGTCCACATGCTGGACATCGAGTGCTTCACTTACCTTCACCGGGCCCTGGAATCTTCTATTGCCCCCATCGTCATCTTTGCATCCAACCGGGGCAACTGTGTCATCAGGGGCACAGAGGACATCACCTCTCCTCACGGCATCCCTCTCGACCTTCTGGACCGAGTGATGATCATCCGGACCATGCTGTACACGCCGCAGGAAATGAAACAAATCATTAAAATCCGTGCCCAGACAGAGGGAATCAACATCAGTGAAGAGGCGCTGAACCACCTGGGGGAGATTGGTACCAAGACTACCTTGAGGTACTCGGTGCAGCTGCTGACCCCGGCCAACTTGCTTGCTAAGATCAACGGGAAGGACAGCATCGAGAAAGAGCACGTTGAGGAGATCAGTGAGCTCTTCTATGATGCCAAGTCATCGGCCAAAATCCTGGCTGACCAGCAGGACAAGTACATGAAGTGAGCCAGCTGAGGTTTTCTGCAGAGAGACTCCTGGGCGTACCTGGGCCCAGGTCCAGCTTGCGAACACAAGCCTTGTCCCTCGGTTTGGCTTTGTTCCCACTCGGGCACGGTTAGCATTGTTGTCAGTTCAGTGTGGAAAGTGTTTCTAAATTATCTCAGTTTCTCCCATGGTTGCTTTGAAGGAACCCTGACTCACCTGGTGTGTTTTCTAATAAACCCCTTATAGGTTAAAAAAAAAAAAAAAAAAAAAAAGAAATATATCCCAAGTGAAAGAACATGAGGAAACTCCAGAGAAACAACTAAATGAAATGGAGGCAAGCAACCTACCAGAAATAGAGTTCAAAACATTGGTTATAAGCATGTGCAGATAACTTAATGAGAACTTCAACAAAGATATAGAAAACATTAAAAAAGGACATAGAAACTATAAAAAAATAACCAGTCAGAAATGAAGAATACAATAACTGAAATAAAGAATGTGCTAGGAATCACTAGCAGATTCGATGAAGCAGAGGATCAAATCAGTGATTTGGAAGATAAAGTAGCAGAAAACACTCAATCGGAACAGCAAAAAAAAAAATCAATAAATTAGGATAGTTTATGGGACCTCTGGGACAGCATCAAGCATAACGACATTCATACCACAGGGGTACAAGAAGGAGAAGAGAGAAAAGGGATTGAGAACCTGTTTGAAGAATTAATGACTGAAAATTTTCCTAATCTGGTAAAGGAATTAGATATACAAGACCAGAAAGCTCAGAGAGACCCAAGCAAGATGAATCCAAACAGGCCCCCACAAAGATACATACAACATAATGAAAATGGCAAGGTTAAAGGCAAAGAGAGAATACTAAAAGCAGCAAGAGAAAGGAAACTAGCTACTTACAAGGGTGTTCCTAGTAGATTGTCAGCTGATTTCTCAACAGAAATTTGCAGGCAAGAAATGATTGGCAGGTAATACTCAAAGTGATGAAAAGCAAGGACCTACAACTGAGAGTACACTACCCAGCAAGGCTATCATTTAAAATTGAAGGAGAGATAAAGAGCTTTCTAGCAAGAAAAAGTTAAAGGAGTTCATTACCACCAAGCCAGTATTACATCAAATGTTAAAGGGACTTCTTTAAGAAGAAGAGGGAAAAACAAAACAAAACAAAAGCAAAAAATCCCATAAGGATGAATAACAAAATGGCAATAACTATGCATCTCTCAATAATCACTTTACATGTAAATGGATTAAATGCGCCAATCAAAAGATATAGGGTAGCTGAATGGATAGGAAAAACAAGACCCTTATGTATGCTGTCCACAAGAGACTCATTTCAGATCAAAAGATACACAGAGACTGAAAGTAAAGGGATAGAAAAGGATATTTCAGGAAAATAGAATGAAAAAGAAAGCTGGAAATAGTGATAGTTGTATCATAAAAAAATATACTTTAAAACAAAGGATATATAAGAGACAAAGAGGGACATTAACATAATGATAAAAAATCAATCCAAGAAGAGGATATAACCCTTGTAAACATTAATGCACCCATCATAGGAGCACCTAAATATACAAAGTAAATATTGACTGACATAAAGGAAGAGATTGACAGTAAAAATAAATTGATCATTGCCAGAGGGAAGGGGGTTAGGGGTTAGGTGAAATTGTGAACGGACTAAGAAACACAAATTGGTAGTTACAAAATAGTAACTGGGATATAAAGTACAACTTAAAGAAAATATTCAATAAGATTGCAACTCAGTTCCTCATATGTTCCTGGAGCCTTCCAAGCTGCTGCCCCAGTGCTGGAGCTCAGAGTGAGTGGGTCCATCAGGAAGTCTGTGTGTAGGCCCTTTAAGAGGAATATCTGGGACTCTAGCCACCCTTGCGTTCATTCAGCCACAATCTCTGCTGACTTTCACAAACAGAAGTTATGGGAACTTCTCTCCCCGGCACTGAAACCCTGGGCTGGGGAGCCCAGTGTGGCACTGGGTCCCCTCACTCCTCAGAGGGCACCTCTGCAGCTGAGGTATCTCTCCTGATCTTTAATGGTCACACACGTGTGTGAGACCAGCCCATTCCACATCTCTGCCCCTCCTACCAGTCTCAATGTGGCTTCTTCTGTATGTCCTTAGTTTTAGGACTTTGGTAAAGCTAGACTTCAGGTGATTCTCAATGATGGTTTTTCTGTAGTTTAGTTTTAATCTTGATATGGTCATTAAAGGAGGCAAGCACAGCATTTACCGACTAGGACTGGGTAATCTTGACTGGAAGCTTTATTTTAACATTTTAAAAGCTTTGCATTTTTCACAATATTAAGTTGAGGGGGGGAAATTTGCTAGGTAAAAAAAGGAGTGAGATTGAGATAGAAAGTAGTTGTCACATTTAAGTATCATGTACTGTATTCATCGTTTTCACAACTATTGTCTCATAAAAAATCCTAAAAAACTTTTAAGTAGATGTTATCCTCATTTTTTACAAGTGAAAATATGGTGGCTCAGAGAAGTCACATAACTTGCCTAAAATCATAGATTTTGTACAGGTAGAGCCTATAGTCAAACTTACTTCTTTGAAGACTCCAGATATACTCTTCTTCCGTTCTGTAACACTGGGGTCAAGGACCTTGTTTGGGTAGTTGCAAGCAAGGATTCAGCAACCAGCACAATGGCCAGCAACCCAGGAATGCCTGGTACTATAAGGTTCCTAAGAACTACAGCTTTTTTCCACTTGGAATTTGACCTCTCTAGAACAGATATTATTATGTTGCTGCTGCAAAAGGAGAACCTGCGTTACTGCCAGATTCATGGAGTAAAATTAAGTAACACCATCTTCAAATAATGGAAGATATCTAATGCTTGCTATGCTAAGCTAAAGATAGTCCAAATGCTTCAAATGTTTCTTATATGACATGGTTTAAGGGTTCCTAATTATCTTTTTAAGTATTTCTATTGAGATATTATCCACACCTCATCAAACTCATCCCTTTAAAGTGTATAATTCAATGACTTTTAGATTGTTCACAGAATTGTGCAACCATCATCACAATCATTTTGGAACATTTCATCACCCTAAAATGTTACTTCCCATTTCCTCTCTAACACCCACAACTCCTGTAACCAATAATCTCCTTTTTGTCTCTATGAATAATTTCCCTATTCTGGACATTTCATGTAAATGGAATCATATAAAATGCAGTCCTTGTAACTAACTTTTTTACTTAGCATCTTTTCAAGCTCCATCCATACTGTGGTATATATTACTATTTCATTTATTTTTATTGCTGAATAATAATATTTAATATTGTCATAGTAGCAATATTCCATTGCATGTATATACCACATTTTGTTTGTTCATTTATCAGTTGATGAACATTAACATTTGGATTGTTTCCACTTTTTGGCTCTATCAATAATGCTATTATAAGAATTCATGTACAAATTTTTATGTGGACATATGTTTTTTATTCTCTTAGGTATATATCTAGGATTGAAGTTGCTGGGTAATATGGTAACTGTATATTTAAATTTTGAGAAATTGTCAAACTCTTTTCCACAGTGACTTTAGCATTTTATATTCCCACCAGCAATATGAAATATTTTCAATTTCTCTACATCTTCATGAACACTTGTTGATTATGGCCATATTATTGCCTGTTTGTTTCTAGCCATCGTAGTGTGTGAAGTGGTATCTCATTATGTTTCTTTTTTATTTTATTTTTTCGTTATGGTTTTGATTTGCATTTTGCTAATGACTATTGGTGTTGAGCATCTTCTCACATGCTTGTTGGTCATTTGTATATCTTCTTTGGAAAAATGTCTGTTCAAATCTTTTCCTATTTTTAATTAGATTGTTTATTTTTTTATTATTAAATTAAACTTTTTAACTGTATTTTTTAAAGTCTACATTAATTTGTTTAAATACTGCTGCTTACTATGCATACGATTATGGAAAAATTACATAAATTGTTTGTACCTTTATCTCTTCACCAATCAAAATAAGATAACATTACCAACATCACAGAGATTATATGAGGGTTAAACACATATGAAGCATTTATCACAGTGACTGAACCATTATAGGTGTTCAGGAAATGAGATTCAAATCTGAAATGACTCATCAATGGTAGAATGTAACCATGGTGCAATTATTACTTTATTTGGGGATTTGAGATAAACATTTACAGAAATGAAAGATAATACTAATTATGCTTGAAGTCCTGTCAGATACAGTTATGAAGAATTTTAAATCAAAACAGTATTAAATATCCCTAGAAGACACATCAAGTTTTGGTATAATTACATAAATGCACAAAATTATAGTACTGTAACTAAATAGAAAGGTTTACAAAAGGAAAATGATTACAAAAGAAGACATATTCAAATAGTAATAAGAATAATTATTTGATGTGCATGATTATATGGTTTTATATTCATTTTATATGGTTATTGATCAACAGAGCCCGGAAAAAAAATAAACATTTTGCTTCATCAGAATTAAACTATTTTCTCCATTTGGAAATGAAATATCTTAGGAGATTCTATCTACTTCCTGGTAAAGTAGGAAAGGATTTTGGAACCAAAACACCCATCTGAGTTTCAAGGGATTAAACCAGTCCAGCAAATGTATATCAGTTGTGGACTTTGTAACAATGAAAACCTATGTGCCAAATGGATAGTAATGTACTTACTGTTAACAGAATATCCATAGGTTGATGGATTGCTTATAGCTGTTGTTCTAGTTTTCTGATCAATGGCAGTGTTGCTAAACGAGGCAGATTAAATTGCCTAATTGGTTGATATTCCAAGTAACAATCTACAGAAAAGATAAAATTAGATGTGCTTTTTTCAAGTTCTATTGAACCAACTCACATCACTGAGTGAATAAACCTATATTGAAGACATAAAAAATAACCAAGTGTAGTCAGTGTAGGAGACCCTCAAAAAAGAAGTGATGGTAGCATTTGTTAAGATATTATTGTACGTCAATAAAAATTATAAAGCTCATTTTATTAAAAGGCCATTATATTTCAACTTTTTTAGTTTTACATGTAAAATTTAAAAGAAGCATTTTACAGGTTATAAGTTTGTCCAAATAAAAGGCAGGAAGTAAAACTGACTAATATTTAGAGCATAGCCATGACATAATTTCCCTTTGCTCTCCAAAAAATATCAGAATGCACATTTACAACACAAGCATTTACACTCTTCCTTTTGAAGAACCTCACAAGCACAAGCTCTAATATAGCACAGGTCAAATCAGGTCTCTGAGCTGTTACTTGCAAACAGCAAAGGTAAGATGTGACTTAATCAGCTGCTGGAATAGATGCAAATTATGTTCTTCTTTTTCTGCTCTATCAACATTATAAAGAGATTAATACTGGTACTCATTTAGCCTCATGTTATCTCTATCATTAAGGAAGGAGGAAAACATAATTATGCTCATTACCAGGTTAAAACAAAAATGAGGTACAAAAATATTAAATGCCTGAATTGTATCTTTTTTTCAATTAAAGTTTATTGGGGTGACAATTGTTAGTAAACTTACATAGATTTCAGGTGTACATCATCTATAAATTACATTGTGTGTTCACCACCCAGAGTCAGTTCTCCTTCCATCACCATACATTTGATCCCCTTTACCCTCATCTACCACTCCCCTCACCCCTTACCCTCTGGTAACCACTAAACTATTGTCTGTGTCTATGAGTTTTTTTGTCTTGTTCTTTTGTTGTTTTTGGTTCATATACCACATATCAGTGAAATCATACGGTTCTCTGTTTTTTTCAGTCTGACTTATTTCACTTAGCATAATAATCTGAAGATCCATCCATGTTGTCACAAATGGTCCTATTTCATCTTTTCTTACTGCCGAATAGTATTCCATTGTGTATATATACCACAACTTCTTTATCCATATATCTATTGAAGGACATTTTGGTTGTTTCCATGTCTTGGCCACCAAAAATAAACCTGCAATGAACATTTGAGCACATGTGTCTTTATGTATAAATGTTTTCAGATTTTTTTGGTAGATACCCAGGAGAGGGATTGCTGAGTCATAAGGTAATTTTATTCGTAATTTTTTGAGGAACCTCCACACTGCCTTCCGTAGTGGCTACATCAGTCTGCATTCCCACCAACAGTGTATAAGGGTTCCTTTTTCTCCACAGCCTCTCCAACACTTGTTACTCTTTGCCTTATTGATGATAGCCATTCTAACTGGGGCGAGACGATATCTCATTGTGGTTTTTATTTGCACTTCTCTGCTAATTATTGATGTTGAGCAATTTTTCACATTTCTGTTTGCCATTTGTATGTCCTCTTTGGAGAAATGTCTCTTCAGGTCCTCTGTCCATTTTTCATTTGGGTTGTTTGTTTTGTTGTTGTTGAGTTTCAGAAGTTCCTTGTATATTTTGGATATTAGCCCTTCATCGGAAATATTGTTTGCAAAAATATTTTCCCATTCAGTTGGTTGCCTCTTTATTTTGTCAATGGTTTATTTTGCTGTGCAGAAGCTTTTAAGTGTGATATAATCCCATTCATTTATTTTAGCTTTTACTTCCCTTGCCTTTGGAGTCAAATTCATAAAATGCTCCTTGAACCCAAGGTCCATATGTTTAGTACCTATGTTTTCTTCTATGAAGTTTATTGTGTCAGGTATTATGCTTAAGTCTTTGATCCATGTTGAATTAATGTTGGTACATGGTGACAGATAGCAGTCTAGTTTCATTCTGTTGCAAGGGCCTTTCAAATTCTCACAGCACAATTTATTGAAGAGGCTGTCTTTTCTCCATTGTATGTTTTTTGCATCTTTGTCAAAAATTATGTGTCCATACTTATGTTGTATTATTTCTGGGTTCTCAATTCTATTCCATTTGTCTCTGTGTCTGTTTTTCTGCCAATACCATGCTGTTTTGATTATGGTTGCCCTCTAGTGTAAGTTAAAGCCATTGAGTGTGATAACTCCAGCATTGTTCTTTTTTTTTTAAGATTGCTTTGGCTATTCAGGGTCTATTGTGGTTCCAAACAAATCTGATGATATTTTGTGCTATTTCTTTAAAAAATGTCATTAGGATTTTGATGGGGATTGCATTAAATCTGTATATTGCTTTGGGGAATGTGGCCATTTTAACTACGTTGATTCTTCCAATCCATGAGCACGGAATATCTTTTTATTTCTTTGTGTCTTTTTCGATTTCTTTTAAAAATACAGTTTTCAGCATATAGTTCTTTCACATCCTTCGTTAAGATAAATTCTAGATATTTTATTCTTTTTGCTGCAATTGCAAAAGGATTTCTTTTTTTCTTTTTCTGAGATTAAATTGTTACTCTGTAGGAATGCAATGGACTTTTGTATGTTGATTT
Organism: Rhinolophus hipposideros; assembly: GCF_964194185.1. Classification (NCBI taxonomy): domain Eukaryota; kingdom Metazoa; phylum Chordata; class Mammalia; order Chiroptera; family Rhinolophidae; genus Rhinolophus; species Rhinolophus hipposideros. Next base: position 50,580,187 of record NC_138059.1, read on the forward strand.
AGTAGCGGGCAACTTTACTGTTTTCTTAGATTGTTTCTAATAGCATTTTGGTGGAGTCTTTAGGCTTTACTATATATACCATCATGTCATCTGCAAAGAGTTACAGTTTATAACTTCTTCATTCCCAATTTGGATGCCTTTCATTTCTTTCTCTTGCCTGATTGCTCTGGCAAGGACTTCCAACACTATGTTGAAAAGCAGAGGTGATAGGGGGACAGCCCTGTTGTGTTCCTGAATGTAGTGTAAAGGCTTCAGTTTTTCACTATTATTTGTGATATTAGCTGAAGGTTTGTCATATATGGCCTTTATTATGTTAAGGTATTTTCCTTCTATATCTATTTTATTAAGCGTTTTAATCCTAAATGAATGTTATATCTTGTCAAATGCTTTTTCTGCATTAATTGATATAATCATATGATTTTTCTCCTTTATTTTGTTTATGTGATGTATCACATTGATGGATTTGCATATATTAAACCATCTATGGGCCACTGGGATGAACCCCAGTTGGTCGTGATGAATAATCTTTAATGCATTGTTGCATTCAATTTTCTAGAATTTTGTTTAGGATTTTTGCATCTGTATGCATCAGAGATATTGGTCTGTAGTTTTCTTTTTTTGTGTTGTCCTTACCAGGTTTTGGTATCAGGGTAATTATGGCCTCATCAAATAAGTTAGGAAGTATAGTCTCTTCTTCAATTTTTTGGAAGAGTTTGAGCAGGACTGGTATTAGATCCTCTTTGATGGTGGTAGAATTCACTAGTGAAGCAATCTGGCCGCAGACTTTTGCTTTTGGGAAGGTTTTGGATGACTGATTAAATTTTGTTATTGGTGATCGGTCTGTTTAGATTTTCCAGTTCTTCATGGTTCAGCCTAGGAAGGCTATATGTTTCTAAGAACCTGTGCATTTCTTCTAGGTTATTGAATTTGGTGGCATATAGTCCGTCATAGTATTCTTGGATGATCTTTGTATTTCTGTGGAGTCCGTGATAACTTCCCCTTTTTCATTTCTGATTTTGTTTATTAGTGTCTTTTATCTTTTTATATTAGTGACTCTAGCCAAGGGTTTGTCAATTTTCTTAATCTTTTCAAAGAACCAGCTCTTTGTCACACTAAATTTCCCTATTGTCTTTTTGTTTTCTATTTCATTTAGTTCTGCTCTGATTTTTATTATTTCCTTTCTTTTACTGATCTTGGGTTTTATTTGTTCCTCTTTTTCTAGTTCTTTAAGGTGTAACATGAGGTTATTTATTTGGAATTTTTCTTGTTTCTTGAGATAGTCCTGTAATTATATGAATTTCTCTCTTAAAACTGCTTTCACTGTATCCCAAAAGTTTTTGTAGGATGTATTTTCATTCTCATTTGTGTCTATGTATCTTTTTATCTTTCCTCTAATTTCTTCTTTGACCCGGTCATTCTTTAAGAGTATGATGTTTAATCTCCAAGTATTTGTGGTTTTTCCTGCATCCTTTTTTGTAGTTAATACCTAATTTCAAAGACTTGTGATCAGAGAATATGCTTGGTCTGATTTCAATCTTCTTGAATTTGCTGAGGCTAGTTTTATATCCCAATATATGGTCTATCCTTGAGAATATTCCATGTACACTAGGAAAAAAAAGTATAGTCTGATGTTTTAGGATGAAATGCTCTGTAAATGTCAATTGTGTCCATTTCATCCAATATGTCATTTAGGGCTACTCTTTCTTTATTTTTTTTCTGTTTGGATGATCTCTTCTTAGGTGTCAATGATGTATTTAATTCCCCTAGTATAATTGTGTTATGGTTAATTTCTCCCTTTAGTTCTGTTAATAGTTGCTTGGTATATTTCAGTGCTCCCTGATTGGGGGTATAAATGTTGATGAATGTTATGTCTTCTTGTTGTATAGCTTTTTGTTTGTTTGTTTGTTTGTTTTTACCATTATGAAATGTCCATCTTTGTCTGCTGTTACCTTTTTCACCCTGAAATCTGTTTCATCTGGTATCATTATGGCTACACCTGATTTTCCCCCATACATTTGCTTGGAGTGTCAATTTCCACCCTTTTATTTTGAGTCTATGCTTGTCCTTGTAGCTGAGATGTGTCTCTTACAGAGAGCATATGGTTGGGTTTAGTTTTCTGATACAGTCTGCTACTCTGTGTTTTTTATTGTTGAGTTCAGTCCATTTACATTTAGAGTGATTATTGATATGTGAGGATTTCCTGTCATTGTATCTTTAGTTTTCTGGTAAGGCTGTGTCTCCATTGTTTCTTTGCCTTTTTGTTGTTGTCTATTACTTCTTTGTGGTGGTATTCTATGATGTTTCCCTCTGTTTCTTCTTTTATTACAGTATGTATTTCAGTTCTGGATTTTTTTTTTGAGTGGTTACCCTTAAGTTTATGTAAAAGAAAGTCTGATATTTAGAGTATTCTATTTTCTTCAGCACGCTTACTTTCTCCATTCCCATATTCTGGTTCAGGCCTTTACTCTCCCCCTTTTTATGTTTTGCTTGCCACAAATTGTCCTTGTTGATGGTGGTCAAATAGCCTCCTTTACTATTTCTTGTACTACAGGTCGTGTATTAGAAAATTCCCTCAGCTTCTGTATGTCTGGAAAGATCTTTATTCCTCCTTCACATCTAAAGGATATCTTTGCTGGGTATATTATTCTTGGTTCATAATTTCTCTCTTTCAATAGTTTGAATATTTGTTCCCCCTCTCTCCTGGCTTGTAGTTTCTGCTGAAAAATCTGATGATAATCTACTGGGCTTTCCTTTGTAGGTTACCATCTTCATTTCTTTGGCTGCCTTGAGGATTCTTTCTTTGTCACTGATTTTTGACACCTTCAATATAATGTGCTTTTGAGAAGGCCTGTTGGGTTTGAGGTAATTAGGTGTTCTATTTGCTTCTTGGATTTGAGGATCCAGTTCTTTCCACAAGTTTGCGAAGTTTTCATCAACTATTTGTTTGAATATACTCTCTGTTCCGTTCTCCCTTTCTTCCCCTTCTGGTATGCCCATTATTCTTATATTGCTCTTTCTGATGAAATCAGAAATTTCTTCTAAAATTCTTTCATTTCTTTTAAGTCTCAAATCTCTTTCTTCTTCCATTCGTATCATTTGTGTTTTGTATTCGATGTCACTGGTTCTTTCCTCCATCTGGTGAACTCTACTGCCTAAGTTGGCTATTTCATTCTTGATTTCTTCTATCGAGTTCTTAATCTCCAGAAATTCTATTTGGTTCTTTTTAAAAATTTCAATCTCTTTTGTAAAATGTTCATGTTGTTTTTTGATTGTGTTTCTGAGTTCATTAAACTGCCTTTATATGTTTTCTTGCATCTTGTTGAGTGTTTTCAGAACTGCAATCTTGAAATCTGTCATTTCAGTCACATATTTCCATGTCTTTACGTTGATTTTCTGGAGACTTTTAATTTTCTTCCTGAGCTGTATTGTTGCCTTGGTTATTCATGGCAATTTATGATTTATTATTTGTCTTCCTAGACATCTACAGGAGTGGGTTCTGCAGCAGATTGACAGGAAGAGTTCTTTGTTTTGTTTTCCAGTACATGTTGGTAGAATGTTTTATTTTCTCTCCGACTTTAGCCCTTTTTTTTTTCTCTCCCACTGTAGTGTTATGTTTTCTCTGCACTATTCCAGCTTCTCACCGTATGTGTGGATTGCCTGGAAAGTGGGCTTCTCCTCTGTTTATAATTCGCCTGGGTCATAGGGTGCCACATCCATGTGGAGATGCTGAGAGCTTTTGATATTCTAAAGCTCTTTTGCCGTTCTAGAACTCTGAATCTGCACCAGATTCAGAGCCACTGTGTTTCAGCAGTTCTGTTTACTCCTGCAAGGATCCGCCCAGATAGGTGGAACCAGGGGAGGGGTGGGTTATGAGAGATGACCCAGAATAATGGTGGCGACCACCACCACAGCTGGTCCTACTTCCACAGCTCCTTTCCTTTTGCCAGGATTAGTTGGACTGCGAATCTGTGTCTGTGGACCACAGTTCTCAGCACTGCAAACATTCTGTTGTTTTGATCTGACACCGCTACTGTTCTGTTTCTAGCACTGGGCAGGTGAGGCAGGGCAAGCTCTAGGAGGGTAGGAAGGTGGCGGCTAGACTCAGTGCCTAAGGCTTCCATTCTCTGTGGCAGTGAGGTCTTAAACCACCGTTTCAGCCTTCTTCCCTCAGTCTTTGCTCCGATGTCTCTACCATGAGCGTTGGGTTCAGCTGTGTTATATGCTGTCCCCTCAGCCCTGTGGGCCTTAAGCAGAGTCCTAGCAGTCTGAGTTCTTCCCTCTCCCACTGCTGCAGTAGTTCTGGAATGCCGTGAGTTCAGAGCACTGAGCCAGATCTGTGTCCTGCGCCCGTGTGGCTTCGTCTCCACACTCTTCCTTCCATCCTCCACTGTTGGGGCAATTTCCTGACCTTCAGGTGAATTGAGTAGTAAGCCTCTTCATCTTGCCTGCCTGCTGTGCAGGGAGTCCTTTGTGGAGTTATAGTTGTTCAATTTGTTGTAAATTCCAGGGGCTCACCTCTCACTGCCATTTTGATAAGACTCCTGACCTTGTGTCTTAAAGTGAATTAATGTAACAAACTTTTGAGATATCCTGATTCTCAAGCTAGGATCCTATTCAATACATTGTACTCTGTTTTCCAAATGCATTGTTTGGAACTGAGTTGTTTTAAATAATTTGTTGGGAAAAATAATTCAAAGATAAGTGGGTTGTTTTTTTTTGTTTGTTTGTTTTTTCACTCTGCCCTCTCCCAGCTTCAGAATGTAAGAAATGTGAGTGGATTGGAAACAGAAGTGTCTTTAAACTGCTCATAGTTTTAGTTCTGTCTCTAACTAGCTGTGGAAGACATTTTGATGACATTCAGGACATACGATGACAGCTCTGATGGCCATTCCAGTAAAAGAGTTCCAAAATTGCTTTGAAGGGTGGACTAGGCATTGGCATCAGTGCATAGCTTCGAAAGAGGAGTACTTCAAAGGTGACCATAGCGATATTCAGCAATGAGGTATGTAGCAATTTTTCTAGGATGAGTTTGTGAACTTAATTGTCTGGCGTCATAGTAACATGTCTCAGGACACTCTTGAAATTTTGAAAATATGAACCTGTTTGTAACCTGTTTGAACCTGTTTGTAATTTGTCCTTAAATGGGTCTGTGGTAACCTTTTTTTTTTTTTTTAAATTTAAGTATCAAATCTTCAGGACTTCTTGGAAGTTGGAATACAGAGATTTAAAAAAAAAAAAAGACAAGCATATGGCACTGACAACATCTTAAGTTTTACCTACTTAAGTTCTCTAGATATGGTTTCCATAGCATTTAATAAATTATTTCATTTAATCTGACTATTTGCATTGAGATTTTTAAAGATCTGTACTCTGAGCTTTCATTCCATTTTACCCTCGCTTATAATACTCCAGTACTTAAGAACGTGCATTGGCTCTTCTTTATAGATAATTTGGTAGGCAGTTTTCAGCTGGGAAGTCCTCTCAAACAGCTGTGATATATGGAAAAATGTTTTAAAAATTTTCCTCATTATTAAAATGAGGCTACTAGTATCTGTAATGACAGTTAAACACAAGCACTTGAACAATACCTGTGTAAATGTTTGTCATTATTCTTATTGTTTTCTCATGTTTTGTTCATGAACTCTGTTGATTACAGTAGTTTAAACAGTATTAACAATATAAACCTCATAACTTCAAAGGCTTCCAGGATAATAAGTGTATTTGTTGCTCATGAAATACTTCTAGCAGGAGTTTCAATTGCTTGGGTGGCTCTTTTCCACCTGATCATTCAGGGACCCAGGATCCTTCCATGTTGTGAGGGTTTCTCAACTTCTAGGGTTTAACTGTCACTTGCAGACAGCTGCAGGAGACAGAGAGCTAGAGGGACATTCATGGGAGATTTTTATAGTAGCCATGGAAGTGGTACACATTCTATGGGAAATAACTTCTCATGGAAAATGTCATCCACCTGTGAACGTGCAGAAAAGCTTTCTTGTCACATCTCCTCAATACTTTGGATTTTTCTCATTTTAGGGTGTGTGCATTTGCCTCATCAGTTTGGAAGCATGTGAATAGGGGATTGGCTTGCTCATCACATCTGCTAAAGCACATATAGGACGCTGACAGGATGCATGCATGCGTTGAGTGGAATAATGCCTATCTTCTTCAGGGATTTATGTTTTTTTGTTTTTGTTTTCTATTTTTGAGTTTGCAATTGTCCAATGATATAAAATACCAATAATAAAAAGGAACCATGTAAATCTAGTTAAACATATCATTGATATTCACAGGGGAATAATATTTGGCAGCTTATAGCTTATACTAGAAACTCAAAGCAGCAAATCAAAACTGGCAAATACTTTTGTCCTTGGGAACTGACCTTTTTTGAAGCCAATTTAAGAAGTAAGTGACGTTAAATACCTGTTGCTATTTGATTAGAAATCATACAAGACTAACAAAATATAGGGAACTTCTACATATGAATCATGCAATAAAACCATGGTTAGTATCAAAAATAGTTTTTATTTAAATGATCAATCAATCAATAAAATGTATATTTATCACAATTTATTTCTCCATTTAGCATTTTATCTTTCTGAAATTAAATTATTAACTTATATCAGGAGACAGAGCAAGCTAAAGGTTGACTAGTAAAGTCATCTATCACTAACTCAGATTTTTTTGTGGGTGGGAGAAAGGTCACTGTTCTCCTTGATCTTTGAATATTTTGCCTTCCTTCCTTCTTTGTTTCAATGGTAAAGATTATGAGATTCGCAAGAAAATAAAAGTGAACAGAATTACTACTGGCCATAAATGTGATGAAGGAATATGTTCATGGTGTGAACCAGATATGGAGTAATAAGGCCATTCCAGGAGAAGAACCTAGCCAATGTCATCAGGACACTAATGACTCAAAACCAACAATTCACAAAAGTTGTTAAAACAAATGCTGGGCTTCACTGAAGTTTAGCAGTTACATAGGAAAATACATCTCATTTTCTTCCTGTCACCCCTCTAAAAGCCATAATCTGAGTGCCTTTTTGTGGGTTGGGATTTTCTGGGACAATCACTGGAGCCTCAGCTATGCAAGTTAGAAGCTGAATTTCAACAGTTCACCAGGAGGTGATGGGCTCAGGCTGTGAGACGCAGAAACAGAAGAAAAAAACTTATTTTAAAAAATGACTTCTAAAGTCTTTTTTCACTCACTTCAATGTTTTTGATGAATTAATTTTAATAACAATTCAACAGTAATTCAAAACTAATGTGCTAAAAGTGGAAGACCCGAATAAAACTAAAAGCAAGGTCTGAATAAAACTCCCAGTCAAAATTCCCACAACAAAGCAAGACAAACAAGCAGAAAACCCTAACAATTGTAACTCAGACATCAAACCCTATCAACATGGGAAATGTGTATGTAAGACATAAATAAAATGACTGTTACTGTAAAGACTTCAGGCCAGTTTCCATGTTAAAATAGTTAACTGAACATATGCATACAATTTTACTCCCTTCTGAAACCCCTTTGAAACTACATACACACACAAATTAAGACATGCACACTGAAGGGGAAAGAACACAGTGGGAGCCAACAACAGATGGACAACACACAATAGTTGGCTTAGCATCCCAAGAAAGCTACACAAAGCTTCCAGAAGAAAAAAGTGAGATCTACTTCAATTTATCTAACAGAATCCTTGAAACATACAGGAGTTGAAGGCATCATTTACCACCAGAATTAGGAAAAAAGGGAGGGGAGTAAAATAAGGAGGACTGGGTGAAAGCTATTTTATAGGCTATTAGACCCTGGATCACCTTTCCCACTCAGTGCTTTTTGGGTAACTACCTTTAGTCCACTCCAACAAAAGCTTAGAGTTTAATTCCCTAGAGAGGGTAAACAAAGAATATTTGAAATGTGTGGTGCCGAACAAATAAAAGGGGTTAGATCCTTTAGAGAAAACTAGGAGATCACATATGTATACCCAGGAGAGGGATTTCTGGGTCATATGGTAAGTCTATTCTTGATTTTTTTTTTAATTTATTGGGGTGACAATTGTTAGTAAAATTACATAGATTTCAGATGTACAATTCTGTATTACATCATCTATATATCGCATTGTGTGTTCACCACCCAGAGTCAGTTCTCCTTCCATCACCATATATTTGATCCCCCTTACCCTCATCTCCCAACCCCCACCCCCATTACCCTCTGGTAACCACTAAACTATTGTCTGTGTCTATGAGTTTTTGTTTCTCATTTGTTTGTCTTGTTCTTTTGTTGTTTTTGATTTATATACCACATATCAGTGAAATCATATGCTTCTCTGTTTTCTCTGTCTGACTTATTTCGCTTAGCATTATATTCTCAAGATTCATCCATGTCGTCACAAATGTTCCTATATCATCTTTTCTTACCGCTGAATAGTATTCCATTGTGTATATATACCACAACTTCTTTATCCATTCATCTATCAAAGGACATTTTGGTTGTTTCCATGTCTTGGCCACCACAAACAAAGCTGCAATGAACATTGGGGCACACGTGTCTTTATGGATAAATATTTCCAGATTTCTTGGGTAGATACCCAGGAGAGGGATTGCTGGGTCATATAGTAATTCTATTTGTAATTTTTTGAGGAACCTCCACACTGCCTTCCATAGCGGCTGCACCAGTCTGCATTCCCATCAATGAGGGTTCCTTTTTCTCCACAGCCTCTCCAACACTTGTTACTATTTGTCTTATTGATGATAGTCATTGTAACTGGTGTGAGGTGATATCTCATTGCAGTTTTCATTTGAATTTCTCTGATCATTAGTGATGTTGAACATTTTTACATATGTCTATTTTTATTTGTATATTTTCTTTGGAGAAATGTCTATTCAGGTCCTCTGCCCATTTTTTCGTTGGATTGTTTGTTATTTTGTTGTTGAGTTGAATGTGTTCCTCATGTATTTTGGATATTATATGAAAACATTTTATCCATAAAGACATATGTGCTCCAATGTTCATTGCAACTTTATATGTGGTGGCCAAGATATGGAAACAACAAAAGTATCCTTCAATAGATGAATGGATAAAGAAATTCTGGTATATATACACAGTGGAATACTAGTCTGTCATAAAAATGATGAAATAGTACCATTTGTGACAATATGGATGGATCTTGAGATTATGATTTCGCTAAGCGAAATAAGTCAGACAGAAAAAGTAGAGAATCATATGATTTCACTGATATGTGGTATATAAAACTGAAAACAACAAAAGAACAAGACAAGTAAATAAAGAAACAACAACTCATAGACACAGACAATAATTTAATGGTTACCAGAGGGTAAGGGAGGAGGGGATGGTAGATGAGGGTAAAGGGGATCAAATATATGGTGGTGGAAAGAGAACAGGCTCTGGGTGGTGAACACACAAGGTGATATATAGATAATATATTACAGAATTGTATACCTAAAATCTATGTAACTTTACTAACAATTGTCACCCCAATAAACTTTAATTTAAAAGAAAATCACATGTATATGGAAAGCTGAGTTTAAAATGCCCAATCCTCTTTTCTCTTCAACATCTATGATTCTGGAAGCTAGGCTTTTGGTCATTAGACATAAGATTTGAAGAGTTTTTTTCCACAGATTCTTTTTTAAAAGATTTTTATTAAAAATAGAGCTAACATATAATATTATGTTAGTTTCAGGGGTACAGCATAGTTATTCAACATTTTATATACCTAAAGAAGTGATCACCATGATAACTGCAGCAACCGTATGACACCATACCACACTATCACAATATTATTGGCTATATTCCCTAAGTGGTACATTACATCCCTATGACTTATTCATTTTATACCTGGAAATTTGAACTTCTTATTCCTTTCAGTTTTTTCCACTCCATTTTTAATTTTTCCATTACAGTTGACATTCAATATTATATTAATTTCAGGTGTACAAAATAGTGGTTAGACATTTATATAATTTAGGAAGTGATCCCCTCAACTAGACTAGTACCCACGTGGCACTATACAGTTATCACCAAGTCATTGACTATATTCCCTATGCTTTACTTTATGTTCCCATGACTATTTGGTAACTACCAATTTATATTTCTTAATTCCTTCCCCCTTTTTACCCATCACCCTCCCATCTGGTAAGCATCAGAATGTTTTCTGTATCTATGAGTTTGTTTTTGTTTTGTTTATTTGTTTATTTAGTTCTTTAGATTCTACGTACAAGCAAAAACATATGACATCTGTTTTTCTCTGTCTGACATACTCCACTCAGTGCAATACCTTCAGGACCATCCATGCCACAAGATGGCAAGAATCCATTCCCTTCCAAGGCCAAGCAATGCTTTTTGAATACATGCTCCAACTCCTCTTTATCCATCCAATACCCATGATGCTTCCACATCTTGGCTATTGTAAATAATGCTGCAATGAACATATGGATGCACATATCCCCTCTAAGCAGCTTTTTGGGTTTCTTCGGATAAATATCTAGAAGTGGGATTACTAGGTCCTTCTGTGTCTCTTATTAGAGCCTTTGTTTTAAAGTCTATTTTGTCTGGTATAAGTATTGCCACCCCAGATTGTTTTTTGTGTTTTTTTTCTCCCCACTTTCATGAAATATCTTTTTTCATTCCTTTACTTTCAGTCTGTATGTCTCTTATAGGCAGCATATGTACAGGTTTTGTTTTCTTATCCATTCAGCCCTCTTACGTCTTTTGTTTGAAGCATTTAATCCATTTACATTGAAAGTAATTGTTGATAGATATGTAGCTATTGCCATTTTATTATTCATATTTTTGTTCTTTTTTTCTTTTAGTTTCAGGTGCACAAAACAAAGTAATACTTAGATGTTTATCATTTATATACCTCACACTGTGTCAACTCCCCTCCCCCCATCCACTATCCCTCTGACATCACACACAGCCATTACATTTCCACTGTCTCTATTCCTAATGCTGTACTCTGCTTCTTTTAAGTATATACATACATACATATACATATATATGTAAAATCATAGTTGGCATTAGTTATTGTTCAGCTTCAGGTGTACAGTGCAGTGATCAGGCATTTACATCATCCCTGAGGTGGTCTCCCAAATGGGACATGTGTCCATCGGATACCATACAAAATCTTTACAACATTATTGATTACGTTCCCCAAATTAATTGTCAAAACCCCGTGGCCATCTTGTGGTTACTTACTGTTTTCTAATCCCCTCACCTTCCCACTTATCCCAACCGCCCCCGCCCATCTAGCAACCCTCAGTTTTTCCTCTTTGTCCCCAAAACTGTTTCTGATTAGTTCTTTCACTTATTCTTTTCTTTAGATTCTGCATATAAGTGAGATCATATGGTATTTGTCTTTCTCTGTCTGACTTATTTCACTTAACATAATGTTCTCTAGATCCATCCATGTTGTTACAAATGGTAACATTTCTTTCTTCTTTATGGCTGCTTAATACTCCATTGTATAAATGTACCACAGCTTCTTAATCCAGTCATCTACCGATGGGCATTTCAGTTGTTTCCATATCTTGGCTATTGTGTACAGTCCTGCAATAAACATAACAGTGCATACTGATTTTTGAATTGGAGTTTTGGGTTTCTCCGGATAGATAACTAGGAGTGGAATTACTGGATTATAAGGTAGTTCCATTTTCAGATTTTTGAGATACCTCCATACTGTTTTCCATAGTGGCTGCACCAATCTGCAATCCCACCAACAGTGCACAGCGTTCCCTTTTCTCCACCTCCTTGCCAGCACTTGTTGTTTGTTGATTTATTGATGATAGCCATTTTGATTTATCGATGATACCCATTTTGACTGGGGTGAGGTGGTATCTCATTGTGGTTTTTATTTGCATTTCTCTGATGGTTAGTGAGGTTGAGCATTTTTTCATGTCTGTTTGCCATCTGTATGTCCTTTTTAGAAAAACATGTCCTCTGCCCATTTATTAATTGGGTTGTTTGTTTTTTTGGAGTAGAGTTGAGGAGTTTTTTTATAAATTTGTGATATTAACCCATTATCAGATATGTCATTGGCAAATATCTTTTCCCATTCAGTAGGATCCCTTCTTGTTTTACTGATGGTTTCCTTTGCTGTGAAAAAACATTTTAGTTTCATGTAATCCCACATGTTCATTTTTTTTTTCTTACTTCCCTTGCACAAGGGGATATATCAGAAAAATCTTACTCTGGGTAATGTCTAAAGTGTCTAATGTAAAGTTTCTTCCTATATTTTCTTCTAGGAATTTTATGGTTTCAGATCTTATATTTAAGTCTTTAAGCCATTTTGAATTTATTTTTGTATATGGTGTAAGGAGGTGGTCCAGCACCATTTATTGAATAGACTGTCTTTACCCCACCTTACATTCTTTCTTCCATTGTCATAGATTAAGTGGCCATATAGGCATGGATTTATTTCTGGGCTCTCTATTCTTTTCTATTGATCTATGTGTCTGTTTTTATGCCAGTACCATGCTGTTTTGATTACTGTAGCCTGGTAGTATAATTTGATGTCAGGTATCATTATACCTCCCACTTTGTTCTTATTTCTCAAGATTGCTGAGGCTAACCAGGGTCTTTTATGGTCCCATATAAATTTTATATCATATGTTCTATTTCTGTGCAGAATGTCATTGATAGTTTGATAGGAATTGCGTTGAATCTGTATATTGCCTTAGGCAGTATGGACATTTTAACTACATTAATTTTCCTATCCATGAATATGGTATGTGTTCCCATCTATTTGTATTTTCTTTCATTTCTTTCTTCAATGTCTTATAATTTTCTGAAAACAGATCTTTTACTTCTTTGGTTAAATTTATTCCCAGGTATTTTATAGTCTTTGAAGCAATTGTAAATGGGATTTTTTTTTTTAATTTCTCCTTCTGATGTTTTATTATTGGTGTATACAAATGCAACTGATTTCCGAATATTAATTTTGTATGCTGCTACTTTACTAAATTCATCTATCAGCTCTAATAATTTCTTGGTGGAATCTTTACGGTTCTCTATATATAGTATCATGTCATCTACATATAATGACAATTTTACTTCCTCCTTACTATATTGGATGCCTTTTATTTCTTTTTCTTCTCTGATTGCTGTGGCTAGAACTTCCAGCTCTATGTTGAGTAGAAGTGGAGAAAATGGGCAACCTTGACATGTTCCTGATCTTAAGGGGAATGGTTTTAGCTTTTCCCCATTGAGTATGATGTTACCTGTGGGTTAATCATATATTGCTTTTATTATGTTGAGATATGATCCCTCTATTTTCACTTTCTTAAGGGTTTTATCATAAATGGCTGCTAGATTTTGTCAAATGCTTTTTCTGCATCTATTGATATGATCATGTGATTTTTATTTTTCATTTTGTTAATGTGGTGTATCACATTAATTGATTTGCCGATGTTGAACCACTCTTGCATACCAGGGATGAATCCCACTTGATCATGGTGTATGATCTTTTTAATGTATTGCTGAATTCTGTTCACTAATATTTTGTTGAGGATTTTTGCATCTATGTTCATTAGAGATATCGGCCTGTAGTTTACTTTTTTTGTGGTGTCTTTGTCTGATTTTTGGGATCAGGGTGATAGTGGCCTCGTACGAAGTGTTTGAGAGCCTTCCCTCCTTCTGGATTTTTGGAACAGCTTGAGGAGAATAGGTGATAATTCTTTTTTGAATGTTTTGTAAAATTCACTTGTAAAGCCATCTGGTCCAGGGCTTTTGTTTGTTGGGAAATTGTTGATTACTGATTCAATTTTACTGGTGGTAATCAGTCTGTTCAGGTTTTCTGTTTCTCCTTGAGTTAGCCTTGGAAGGTTGTATGCTTCTAGAAAATTGTTCATTTCTTCCAGATTGTCAAATTTGTTGGTATGTAGTTGCTCATAGTAATTTCTTAAATTTTTTTGTGTTTCTGTGGTATCTGTTGTCACTTCTCCTCTTTCATTTGTGATTTTATTAATTTCGGTCCTCTCTCTCTTTTTTTAATGAGTCTGGCTAAAGGTTTGTTGATTTTGTTTATCTTCTCTAAAAACCAACTCTTGGATTCATTGATCTTTTGTGTTGTTTTCCTGTTTCTGTTTCATTTATTTCTATTCTGATCCGTATTAACTCCTTCCTTGTACTCCCTTTGGGCTTATTTTGCTGTTCTTTTTCCAGATCCCTTAAGTGTGAAGAAAAGTGTTGATTAGTGATTTTTCTTGTTTGTTTATGTAGGTCTGCATTTGTATGAATTTCCCTCTTAGGCATCCCATAGATTTTGGGTCGTCGTGTTCTCATTTTCATTTGTCTCGAGGTATCTTTTGATTTCTTCCTTGATCTCATGGTTAACCCATTCATTATTTAGTAACATGTTATTCAGCCTCCATGAATTGGTGTGTCTTCCAGTTGTTTTTTTTTTCCTGTAGTTCATTTCTAATTTCATAGCACTGTGGTCAGAGAAAACAATTGTTATGATTTCAATTTTCTTTATTTATCAAGACTTGTTTTGTGGCCTAACATGTGGTCTATTTTGGAAAATGTTCCATGTGCGCTTGAGAAGAACGTGTATTCTGCAGCTTTGGGGTGGAATGCTCTGTCAATATCGATTAAATTCAAGTGGTCCAATGTGCCATTTAATGCCGTTGTTTTCATATTGATTTTCTGTTCTGGAAGACCTGAACCTTGTTGTTAGGTGTGTTAGGTGTGTTGAAGTCCCCTACTATGATAGTGTCAATGTTGATGTCTGTCTTTATGTCAGTCAATATCTTTTTTTTTTTTATGTATTTAGGTGCTCCTATGTAGGGTGCATAGATGTTTACTAGGGTTATGTGGTCTTGTCGGATCGATCCATCCCTTTATTATTATGTAGTGCCCATCTTTGTCTTTTAATATGTTCTTCATTTTAAAGTCTATTTTGTCAGATATAAGTATTGCAACTCCAGCTTTTGTCTCATTTCCATTTGCACGAAATATCTTACTCCAACCATTCACTTTCAGCCTGTGTGTGTCTTTTGATCTGAGGTGAGTCTCTTGTATATAGCATATACAAGGGTCTTGCTTTCTTATCCACTCAGCCATCCTATGTCTCTTAATTGGAGCATTTAATCAATTTATATTTAAAATGATTATTGATAGGTACATAGTAATTGCCATTTTTTAAATTTTTAGTAAGATTGTTTTCATCTTTCTTCTGTTTACAGAAGTCTCTTTAATATTTCTTGCAATGCTGGCTTGGTGGTAATAACTTCCTTTGGCTTATTTTTTTCTGGGAAGCTCTTTATCTCTTCTTCAATTTTAAATGATAGCTTTCTGGATAAAGCAATCTAAGTTGTCGACCTTTGTTTTCCATCATTTTGAGTATCTCCTGCCACTCCCTCCTGGCCTGCAATGTTTCCGTAGAAAAGTCATTTGATAGTCTTATAGGAAGTTCCTGGTATGTAACCCTCTGTCTTTCTCTTGCTGCTTTTAGGATTCTCTCTTTGTCTTTAACCTTTGTCTGTAATGCCTTTTAACTATAATGTGTCTTGGTGTGAACCTGTTTGGGTTTATCCTGGTTGGAACTCTCTGCACTTCATGGGCTTGTATGTTGGTTTCCTTCACCAGGTTAGGGAAGTTTTCAGATATTATTACTCAAATATTATTAATCAAATATGTTCTCAATCCCTTGCTTCCTCTGTTGACCTTCTGGTACTCCTATGATGCGCATGTTGTTGCGCTTGATGTTATCCCAGAGGTCTCTTAAACCATCTTCATTGTTTTTTATTCTTTTTTCTTTTTGTTGCTCTGTTTAGGTGATCTCTGCTAACTTGTCTTCTAAGTCGCTAATTCAATCCTCTGCTTCATCTAACCTGCTGTTAATTCCTCAAGTGAGTTTTTATTTCAGTAATTGTGTTTTTTATTTCTAACTGGCTGTTCATTATGATTTCTACATTCTTCTTTATGTCATCTCTAAGTTACTTAAACATTCTCATCATCAGAGTTCTGAACTCTGTCTCTGATAGGTTGGTTACCTCTATTTCATTTGGTTCCAATTCTGGAGGTTTCTTCGGTTCTTTTATTTGGGACATGTTTCTTTGTTTCCCCATTCTGGCTGACTCTCTCTGTTTGCTTCAATTTATTAGGTAGCTCCCCTAGGGTTCTTGGTTTTTGCTGGGTTATCTTATGTAGTATGTGTCCTTTATATTTGACTTGTACCACTTCCTTCTTCTCCTGTGCATGTGCTCCAAAGGTTACTCTTTTGTTGTGTATATTTTCCTGTTAAAGTTGATTTTTAATTGCTTTTCACTTGTGAGTAGGTGGGGTTGACTCCTAGGCTGACTAGTTGTGAGACTTGGCTCTGCACACCGCAGCGTGTTCTGCTGCATTAGGGTTGACCACTTAAATGAGGTTTGGCCTCTATGGGCTCTTATGCCTGTAGGGAATTCCCTCGGGGTGTGTCACTTCTGTGTCAAGCCTGGTAGTACTCTGGTTTTGTTTAGAGTTGGCCTCTAGGTGTGTAGAATCTTTTGCCTCTTAAGCTGGGCCCTGGTAGGGCAATTTCAGAACAAAGCAAATCACCAAGCACAACAACAACAACAAAGAAAAAATCAAATACATTCATATGTAAAAACAACCAATAACCCAACACTAAACACAGACAAAGATATCAAAGATATAAAAACAAAACCAAACAAAAAAAGCAGCACCAGTCTTGGCTGAAGCTCACCAAGTAATCTCTAGGTTGTCCTCTGCTGTACCAAAGTTCTTCTGTGTATTGGGCTGGCAGAGCCAGTCACTTGGTGCTCAGAGTGACCTTGGGACTGCTGATTTAGATGAATGAGGCTAAGGGGTCTGGATGATAGTTTCTTCAAGTCAGTGCAGTTTCTGCTCTTGCCTGCCCATAGGAGCACTGAAAGTAGCACCACCAGCCCTGTGCCCAGTACTCCTGAGACTTAGGGCAATTCTTCTGTGTGTGTGTGTGTGTGTGTGTGCGTGTGTGTGTGTGTGTGTGTGTGTGTATGTGGCGGGTGGGAGATTTCTGAGCTGCTGAAAGCCCAGAGCTGCGTCTGCTACCTATTGCTGATCCCTGGGAGTGCCTCTGCAGTTGTAATTGCCCCGCCCTACGCAGGCCAGAAAAGGTGGGGGCTGTGGATAGAGGGGTCTTCTCTCTCCCAGCCCAGCTGTGTCATACTCTTCCCACAGGCCAGAAAAGGTGGTGGCTGGGGGTCGAGGAGTCTCTTCTCTCCTAGCTCAGCAAAAATCACACTCTTCCCAGCCTCTTTTCTGGGTCAGAGCTGCACACTAGTCTTCCCAGAGCCTGAGTACTACAGCTCCTCTTTAATCTGACACTACTCCTCAGTTCAGAGGCCAGTTTATGTCTGTAGAATGGCGGGGGTATGATTGGGAGAGTGGAGGAGGGGCCCAGGCGTGGAGTTTTTGTCCTTTGTCTGACCTAGGGTCCAGCTGGAGGTCTCAGCTGAGGTTACTGCCTGAAATGCTGGATATGTTGCCCCTTCGGTGGGAGAGATCAGCTGTGGTTCACAGGGCAAGAGCCCACATCCTGGCTTTTGTGTTCTCTGTTCTGTCCTGGGATCCCCTGCATCTCTGCAGCCTTAGATGCCAGCCGCGTTTCCACAGCCGCAGGTGCGGGTCACGTTTCCACAGCCGAAGATGTGGCTGTGGCTCCACTCTGCTCCCTTCCCTCTTCCCCTGTTCGCCCAATTTGCCCACCTTCAAATAATCCTTGCACGAGTCTCTTAGCTGTTCTGCGTGATGAGCAGAGAGTCTTTCGATGGGTTATAGATGTCTTTTTTTTTTTTTTTTTTTTTTTTTTTTTGTCTTGAAGAAGTTTCTCTAACATTCCTTGTAATATAGTCTGGTGGTGATGAACTCCTTTAGCTTTCTTTTGTCTGAGAAGCTCTTTATCTGTCCGTCTATTTTAAATGATAACCTTGCTGGGTAGAGTATTCTTGGTTGTAGGTCCTTGCTTTTACTTTGAATTGGTTGTGCCAATCCCTTCTGATTTGCAAATTTTCTGTTGAGAAATCAGCTGACAGTCTTAGGGGAGCTCCCCTTGTAAGCAACTAACAACTTTTTCTCTTGCTAGTTTTAGGATTTTCTTTTTTATTTAACCTTTGCATTTTAATTGAAATGTGTTTTGGTGTGGAACTCTTTTGGTTCATCCTGTTTGGGACTCTCCATGCTTCCAGGGCTTATATGTTTGTTTTTGTCATCAGAAGAGTTTTCAGTCTTTATTTCTTCAAATGCATTCTCAATCCCTTGCTTCTCTCTTCCTTTTCTAGTACCCCGATGTGAATGTTGCTATGCTTGATGTTGTCCCAGAGGTCTCTTAAACTACTCTCATTATTTTTTGTTTATGTTTCTTTTTGGTGTTCTGATTGGGTGTTTTTTGTTACTTTGTCTTGCAAATCACTGATTCGATCCTCTGCTTCATCTAGTGTGATGGTGATTTCTTCTAGTGTATTCTTCATTTCAGTTACTGTATTCTTAATTTCTGACTTTTTTTTTTCCAGGGGGAAGGATTCTATATCCTTTTTCATAGTTTGCTCTTTGTTGAAGTTCTCAATAAGTTCCTTGAGCATCCTTATAATGATTGTTTTGAACTCTGTATCTGGTAAGGTTGCTTGCCTCCATTTTAGTTCTTTTGCTGCAGTTTTCTTCTGTTCTTTCATTTGGGATGCATTTATCTGTTTCTTCACTTTGGCTGCCTCTCTGTGTTCATTTCTATGGATTATTATGTAGATCTGCTACATACCAGGTTTTGCCCAGTGGTTTTATGTGGTAGGTGCCCTATGGGGCTCAGTGGCACAGTCTCCCTGGTCACTTATGCTGGGAGCTCCAGGAGTGTCACTTGCGTGGGTTCTGTGTGTCCTCCTTTTATAATGGAGCTTTTATTGCTGATGGCGTGTCGTTGCTTGTACTGACCCTCAGGCTGTTTGGCTGTGAAGTTTGGCCACATCCACAGCTTACAGGCTGCTGTGCGGGGCCTTACCCTACTTACTGGTATTCACCCCATCAGGCTCTTATGCCTGTTAAGACTGCCCTCTGTGTGTGCTGCTTGTGGGGCTGCATGGTGCTCTGCAGTAGTCTGATGCCAACCTTCAAGTATATTGGTTCTGGGGCCTCTTAGGATGGGCTGTCGTGCAGGATCAGGTTAGCCACTCCTTGTGACTAGCCAGGGACTACTTGGTAGGAACTACAAAGTGATCCATGGTTGTTTCTTGCCTGTGCTAAACTTGGAGGCATGTGGAAGAGGCCAAGCTATGAACTGAGGATGACTGCCATCAGTACCAAACCTAGGGCAGCTCCACAAAGACAGGACATCCCAAGGCCTTCTGCCACCTGCTAGGTCCCTTAAGGTTCAACCACTGATAAAGTCTCTGAGGTACATGAATTGGGTGAGGCAGAGTCTCAGGGCATAACTAGAGTGAGAAGAGCTGTGTTCACCAGGTTAATGTAAATTCTGGTTTGGTTCCAGTGATGAGTCTGGAGCTACTCAGCAAAAGTCTCAGTTCACACCAAGGCCAGTTTCCACCCATGTAAGTCTGGCAGCCTCTGAGTGTTGTCCAAGAAAGGGTGCAATGTGGGCAGGGCTGGCTGCTAGCCTAGAAAATGCTAGCCTCCAGCTTTGGAGGAGTCAGGTAGAGAAAGGTCACAGAGTGTCAGCAGGATAGAGCAACAGAGCTCATGAGACCAATTCAGATTCAGATCTGGCCATGTCGGGGAGGACTCAACACAGGAAAGATGGCACCCGCCAGTTGGTTGTACAGTTGGAAGACCCCAGACAAGGAAATTGAAAACCATCCCTCCAGCCCTTGCCCCACAGCCACACAACACAGTCTCTCTACATGTGTCTCTGATGCCTTCTGAGTCATTGTCCCTCTTTTGCAGCCCACAGTGAGTGTCTGGGTGAGAGAAGCTATGCACAGGTCCTTTAAGAGTGTGTCTGGGTTTCCCACAGCATTCGTCCTAATGGGATGGTTGGAATACTCACTGTTTTTCACTTGTGCTCCTCTCCCCAGTACTAGTACTCTGGTGTGGGTATCCTGGTGGTGGACTGGGGTTTCTTGTTCCTCTGGGGAATTTTCTGCAGCCAAGTTACTGCACAGTGGCCAGCCTATTCTGTACCTCTGTCCCTCCTACCAGTCTTGATGTGATTTTTTTCTTTATATCTGTAATTATAAAACTTCTGTTCAGCTAGACTTCAGGGTGATTATTTTATAGGTTCATTCTCCACGTTGATTATTTTATAATTTAGTTGTAATTTTAATGTGTTAATGGAAGGAAGCAGGCACAGTGTTTATCTACTCTGCCATCTTAGATCTCTCTGTTTTCTATAGATTCTTAACAGAAAAGACCAAGCAGATGGCCCACCCAAAATTTCCTGTTACAAACTCAAAATCAATAAGTCACTGACATACAATCAAAGCTTCTAGTGAGCTTTTCAGTTTGCTTTTTATCATGAGCAGACAGGCAATAGTTACCAGATTCATGAGAAAAATGTATTATATAGAAAGTAGAAATTGAAACAAGCAGAGAAAATCAATTAAATTAAATACAGATTATGCTATGGAAAGAAAACATTATACAAATATTCATATCAACAGAGATAAAATAAAATATCACACTCATAAAACAAAAACAAGAGATTAGAAAAATGAATATTCAGAGAACTGTAAAAAGCATTTGTAAAAACACTTGAAAAGTAAAAGCACAAAATGAAAACCTAATAAAAGAATTTAAGGATAATGTTGAAGTACTCTCCCAGGAAGTAGAATAAAGAGATGAAAAACTGAAATAAAAACACGTGAGAAAACCAGAGGACTAGATCGTCCAATATTCAAATAATAGGCATTCCAGAAAAAGAGAACAAAGATTATACATCCGAAGAAATCGTGAATGAAATAATTCAAGAAAGTTTCCTATAACTGAAAGGGCCCACCAGGTGTCAAGCAAAAGATAAAGCAAACACATAGCAAGAAACATTATTATAAAATCTCAGAATATTGGAGTGAAGAAGAAAACTGTAGTTTTCCAGTGGCAATTAGGGGAACAATCTATATATAAAATGAGGAGTTAAAGGCTTTGTATTTCTTAACAAGAAGACTGAAAAATAAGAAGATAGTGGAGCAACCCATTAAAACAGTGAAGGAAAACAATTTCTAACCTAGAAGTCATATCAAACTATCAACGAAGTATAAGGATTAAACAGAGACATTTTCAAACCCTTAAAATTTTTTTCAACTTTGGACCTCGTCTTAAATATCTACTGGAGAATGTACTTCACTAAAATGAGAGCAAAAACCAAGAGAGAAAAATTCATGTAATAGAAGAAACAGGAGATTCAACACAGAAGAGAGGCCAAGGCAATCCCCAGGAGAATGAGGAAGAAAGTCCCAGAATGAGAGCTTGTGCCTGACATAGAGTTCCCCCAGCTGGATTAAGAAACACACCTGGTGAGGACTGATGTACCAAGGTATACGCCTGCTCCCCCATATAGGCCTGCTGCCTGAGGCACCTGCAGGCACTCCTTTTATCTCAATGATAGGCTCTGCTTTGATAACACCAGAGAGGTGAAGGGAGGCCACAGTGAGCTTGGAGGCAGAGCATTTACCTTAGCTTGGAAGCAGAGCATTTATCTTAGTTCTGCTCCACACCGTTTCCCTGACGCCCACACTACAGTCAGCATGGTGCTCCACCTTCAGAATTCCAGTACTACCAGGACATACTGATGATGTTGCCTACAGGCTTCCTGGCCAGGCACTCGTAGTCAATCTAAGAGACATGGAGGTCTTGCTCAGACCCCGTGCATTCCATAGTTAATTTTCTCCTCCCATATATATAATGTATATACATAATATATATAATATAATGTAAATACATATATATGTATATATATGTATATACATATATATGTATATATTGGATATTTTTATGTAATAACACATTTGGAGAGATATAACCACAGCTAATGTTATGGACAATTATTATCCAAAATTTTAGAGAACATGTATTAATTACGATAAACTGGAATTACCTATTTCTCATATAATACATCCATCTAGAAGGGGTCAAGAATGGAGCCCCCTAAAACCCTAGAGGGGCTGCACATCACATGGGAAAAGGGAAGGCTGAGCCAGGAGCACCCAAACTCTGAATTCATTCTCACTTGAAAGCATAAGCTCTCTCTAATCAACTACATCATTCACATTCTAGAAAACTCTGAAAAACACAGCTTACCTCCTCCAAAAGCTTCTCCTGGGTGTTAGAACCCAAGTCCTTCAGAGAGTACATCCCCTTGGAATCTTAGCACCAGAGATATAAGGTCTCCAAAGGATGCTGGGCCCTGCCCCTTGAGCTTAGTGATCTTGTGCTCAGGCTTGAAAAGAAACTAAAGGGGTTAGATATGACAACTATCCAAATATATGCAAGACTCCTCTTCCTAACTATGTAGTTCCTTCTGAAAGAATTAGAAAAACACAAGAGAGAGAGAGAGAGAGAGAGAGAGAGAGAGAGAGAGAATAATGACAAGTATTTGTGTGGTGAATTATTGGTGTAAACTGTTAACACATCAAATTTTTTAACCCTTAAATCCTCTTGTGAGTAAGTGTAATTATCTGTCATCAGCAGATGTTAAGGAAGCAAATGATAGGTTACTGGTAAGCTGAATAGTGGAGTCTCAGCTTAAGGCCCTTCATCTATGTCTTCTCAGACACTGCACTCCCTTACATGGAGCAGCCCAGTGCAAACAGGAAAGTTCTGCTGTGGAAAGAGCGTGAGGACTGGGAAACCCTTGTTTTGAAGGCTCAGTGGTTTGCTTCTTGCTTCTCTCTGTCTTTTGCGTTACTCTAGCATTTTCCTCTCCTTCTTTTCCACTCATTTCTGATTGTACCTTCAAAAGACTCTATAATGACCAAGGAAACACTAAAAAGAAAATGAGACAGAACTATTTCAAATATAACTACTGCAAAGAAATTTATAAACTGTTTTTTTTTTTTTACTTTATTAAGTGTATTAGGGTGACATTGGTTAGGAAAATTATATAGGTTTCAAGTATTTTTTATTAAAGTTTATTGGGGTGACAATTGTTAGCAAAGTTACATAGATTTAAGGTGTACAATTCTGTAATACATCATCTATATATCACATTGTGTTTACCACCCAGAGTCAGTTCTCCTTACATCACCATATATTTGACCCCATTTACCCTTTTCTATGAACCCCGCTCCCCCTTACCCTCTGTAACCACTAAACTATTGTCTGTGGGTATGATTTTGTTTGTTTGTTTGTTTGTTTGTTAGTCTTGTTCATTTGTTGCTTTCAGATTTATATGCTATAACCAGATAAATCCCCAGCCTTTGAAATAGGTGCCATTGAAATTCCAAAATGAAACTAGGTGAAGCCACTCTCTCCCACAGTTGAGGGGAGGTTGGTTTATCTGTGAAACAAACAGATGCTTGAAAGATTTCTTCATTCACCCCTTACCCCTGACTAAATTAGAAAAAAGAAAAAAAAAACCCTTTTAACTTTTCAGCTTCACTTTCCTTGTTTTCCTACACTCTTACTCTTAGCAGTTCAAGGGGGAGGTAAAGCAGGATTAGAGAGAGCATACCAATGAAAGCAAAAGAGTTACAAACAGACTTCTGGTCAAGATGGAAAAGTAGATAAATGCTGTGCTTGTTTCCTCTCACGACCACATCAAAATTACAACTAAACTACGGAAAAATCATCATTGAGATTAACCTGAAGTCTCACTAAATCAAAGACTTACAACTAAAGACATACAGAAGAAGCCACCTTGAGAGTGGTAGGAGAACAGAGAGTGGAATGGGCTGGTCCAACACCTATATGTGACCATTAAAATATGGGAGCGATACCTCAGCTACAGAGGTACCCCCTGGAAGTGTGAGGAGCCCCACACCAGGCTCCTCAGCCCAGGGTTCCAGAGCCAGGGAGAGAAGTCCCAGAACTTTTAACTGTGAAAACCAGTGAAGATTGTGGCTTAGTGAGATGA